>NC_042621.1:258274509-258537714 GCF_901001135.1 Rhinatrema bivittatum
CTCTCCACTCCCTCCCCTCACTCACCTCCCCTCACTCTCACCCTCACCTCTCATTCTCCCTCCCACCTCCCCCTCATTCTCCCTCCCACTCCCTCCCCTCACTCTCAGCTCCCCCCTCATTCTCCCTCCCACTCCCTCAGTCATTCCCCACCCATTCTCAATCCCCTCCCTCACTCTCAATCCCACACCCTTCCCTTCCCTCTTATGCTCTTCAGCGTGGCCTGCTCATGGAGATGGGATGTCTCCGGGGATCCCTCCCCAGTGCACACCTCACCTGCTCCATGCCACCGCTGCCACATTTCCTCTCGATATCGCTGCCGCCGCTCCTCCCACCTATTGTAGCTTGGCCCGCCTGACACTCGCATATCGCCGCTGCTGCTCCCGATATCGTCGCCGCCGATCCGCCGCTGCTGCTCCTTCCAGCGCCATCTTAGTTCCGCTCTGACCGACGTGCTCTCCCGCCCGCGCATGCGCAGTAGAGCTGCTCTCTACTGCGCATTTGAGGGCCGTCGGTCAGAGCCCATTTATAAGGTAGATTACTGTTGCATGAAAAACTGACACATCTCCAAAGTCTTAAAATAGAAAGGGTAATTTTCAATGTCCCACAGAGGGCTAAAGTCTGTGGACTTTATCCTACATTTTCAAAGCGGATGTTTGTAGAACCCAGTATAGCATACAAAAGAGCAGGTGTAACTTGTGTGTAAATCCTTTCTCCACCTAACTCTTCCCCCGAAACATCTACTGTACTTACTGTGCACATAAAAGTATGCCTGACATCTTGTTAAGCACTTAAATGTACATGCATAGGCTCCAAACTGATTTTGAATCAGCAATGTATGTGGAAACAGGACTCTGTGCCTATAAATCCATTTGAAAGTCAGGTCCATAAAGGTTTTAAAAGCATAAGTTCTCAGCAGGCCTGTTTTTCAGAATACCCACAATAAATTTTCATCAGACATATTTGCATTTATTTGGTCCAGGAATTGCATTAATTTGTATATGTTGGCTAGTCTGGAAATCATACCTGTTTGCAGCTTTTTTTTTTTTTTTTTTCCATTTATAACTTTTATTGGCAGAAAACAAGACAGAAATGCACCAAGTACATAATAAATGCAACCAGAATAGAACAGAAAGAAAATACATGCGTATTTTCTGTTCTGTTTGCAGCTTTTAAGGACTAGTGTTGAGACCTCTGGCTTAGAAATTGGGAGGCTGGAATTTAGCACTACATAGCTGGATTAAGTAGCAACTTATCCAGCTAAGGAATGGCCATTAAATAATCGCCCATGTTCAGGAGCTGCCACTTATCTGGATAAGTATTTATCCAGTTAGGTAGTTAGCAGAGTATCTTGGGGGCAGGCAATGGGTGGATGGGGCAGGACTGCTTATCCGGTTATCTTAACTGGATAAGTGTCGATATTCAGACTTACACGGTTAAGTTAACCAGATTTAATTTTTCTGGCTAAGTAGTGATTTCTTACAGGATATTCAGCAGCATAGTCATGCTGCTGAATATCCCATGTAAGTTAGCCGGACAAATTGTACTTGGCTAACTTACTTAGACAGCCAGCTTTGAATTTTGAGACCACAGTGCTCAGGACTGAAAAATATTGAAATATAATTATAAAAATTGACCATCAAATTGGATGACTACTGTCTTGCTGTAAAATGCTTCTAGGATCCTATGTACTAACCCATGTTAATACCAGGATGGTAATATGAGTTATCTGCCACTTTTAATACCTGTGGCAAGCCACTACCTATTACTTGCACAGAGCTACTGTCCAGTAGTTATAAAGAACAGTATAGCCAAATCATTTGTAGGAAAATAATATCTTTATTCTATTCCCAAGTGTGTTACTTCATAGATACAATATAGTTCTACTTTCTTAGTCACTAGGGTATTCCAGGCATGTACAGGAGGCATTAAACGCAGGCTGGTACAAAATCCATGCAGCAACAGAAACATCATTTCTACTTGTGACAAACCCTTGGGATCTCCACTAGATGGCCCTAGCCTAGGACAGTCATGGGGTTAGGTGAGAAGCATACCATTTCCTAACAGCACCCCTGTGAGGATGGCTGGAAGGGTAAGCTCCTGTCTGCTCAAAGGTAGGCAGAATGGGAGTTTGGTGTGACATTTTTCATTGCATTTAGAAGGAGAAGTATTGCAGTCTTTTTGGTCCTGGTGTATATATCAAGACCCTCTTAAAAAACCAGGACCAGACATTTAACCTGGTCCATCTTAAGGCTAGGAACCAAGAGAACATCAAGCAGCATTGTGTGGCCCTAAGGAGGGGAAATAAAGAATAGGCCCAGGAGGGACCAAGAAGTCCCTGGGATGGAGGAGAAGGTACATATACTGCTGAGATTAAGAACATTCTTTGTTCTGGTTTAAGCTGTTGATATAAGCAGTTATTTCTGCTATTCTGTTGCATTGTGAATAAAGTATTTTCTGTTGGGAAAGGCCGGAGTCCAAACTGCTCTGCTCTCCAGGCCCTTTTAAGCCCAAGACTACTTGCACAGGATCACATATGGTATTAGCAGTGGGATTTTTGTTCTAAATGCCAGCACAAAACAGAGACCCACTCCAAAGAAAAAAAAGGGGAAAATTTATTTTTGGGGCCTCATTGCAGTGGCAGCTGAGAGTTAAGTGCAGCAGGCTAAGGGGGCCTGCACAGATAGGACAGCATAGTGAGTTAGAGCCAGGTAGACAAGGGGGGTGGGGGGGGGGGGTTATTTGGAAAATAAAAGAGAACATATTTTTCTTTTCCCTTTCTCCATGACTTTGGAGATAGGGAACGGCTCTGGTTATAGGGGGAAAATATTCAAGCCAGCTTGAAGCGATTACTCCAGGCCCTCACATGGGGCAACAGCAGTTACAAATGGTTGAGCATAACTAGTATGTCCAACAGCATGTGCTACAAGAACAGTTTACACAATTAGCACAAGCTGTACAAGTCATTATAGCACGGCCTACCCCACTATCTCCCGTGGTAATTAAGATGACTCCAGGCAAGGACCCAGACTGTTTTTCAGTCAATTCTGAGTGAACCACCTGGTTGTCAGGATGGCCAGAATCTACATGGATCAAATACCTAAGGAATCTACTGACAGGCAGCAGCTAGATGGCCTTTCAAGCTGGAAACCCTGATGGAAGGGCCAACTATGCAGAAGTTAAAGCCACCATACTTGAGAGAGCTGAGTATAACCCAGAAGTGTACTGGTGGCAACAGTTTTGGAGGGGAGTCCTTCAACCTGGGGAAAATCCACAAAGCCTTTTCTACTGGCTAAAAGATATAGGCTGGAAATGGCTACAGCCTGAGGGAAAGTCAGGCACTGGAGTAGCCAAACTGATTTTACATGTGCAGTTTGTGGATGGCTTGGATCCACTTGTGCAACAGTAAGTACACCAGCACCTGAAAATTACAATAGAGGCAGCCTTCAAAGCAGCAGATGCTCTCCATCAGACACACACTGTTCCAGAGTAATCCAGGCCATCTGAGGGACTGCCAACATGGATCCTTGGATGTCGCAGTCTGAAAGCAAGAAACCAGACACAGGATCCTGGTCCAGTGCTCTGCTTCAGTAATGGAATGAAAGAGCACTTCGGCTGTGTCTGTCCTCAAGCAAGCAGTGATCCTATAGATGTCAATGGGAGGACCACCACATGTTTGCAAAATTGTGAACAGTCCCTGTTTGGGTTTTTTCATTTTTGTAATTCCAGTGGCGCTGGATGCCTCTCCCACACAAGCACTGGTAAACTTGGTATGCGTAAAAACTCTTATCTGGAGGAAGTTAGTAAAGCAAGTACAGATCAACCATGAGAAGGGTGTGACCCTTGTTTGTGTACATGGTGACCAGCAACAATACCCAACCAGCCAGGTTCTACTGATGACTCTAGCTGGGCAAGCTAGCATAGAAGTGGGAGTACTTCCCAGGCTTTCATAACTTGTTTATCTGGGATGCAATTATCTAGAGTTTAAAACTCTCTGGTGCTAGCTTATGACTAGATCGACCAGCTCAGACTATATAAAGCATCTCTCCCTGAGATCTTGCCATTAAAAGAACTGAACTTAAATGTCAGGGAACCTAAGATGTTCAGATCACGATGGCAACATTGGAGGAGAAAACGTGTTTGGTAACAGTATTTAGAGACTGCCAGGGATAGATTTCCACTGGGATAGAGAAGGTTCCCCAAACACTCCATGACCCTGTAGTTCCACCAGAAGAGGCTGGGAAGAGTAGCCTGAATAGTTTTAGGAATACTTAAGGGAAGGATAAGCCAATCAAGTCTGCCTAGAAAAACAGAGACATAAGAACATAAGAAGATAAGACTTGCCATACTGGGTCATTAAGCCCAGTATCCTGTTTACTACAGTGGCCAAGCCAGGTCACAATTACATGCAAGGATTCCAAGGGGTAGATAGATTCCAAGCTTCTTATCCCAAGAATAAGCAGTGGATTTCTGCAACTCTACCTTAATAATTGTTAATGGACTTTTCCTCCAAAAATTTGTCCAAACCTTTTTTAAAAGCAGCTACACTAATAACTTTCACCACATCCTCTGGCAACAAATTCCAGAGCTTAATTATGCATTGAGTAAAAAATATTTTCTCTTCTTAGTTTTAAATGATTTACCTAGTAACTTCATTCTGTGTCCCCTGGTCATTGTACTTTTTGAAAGAGTAAACAACTGATTAACGTTTACTCACTCCATTCCACTTATTATTATATAAGCCTCTATCATATCTCCCCTCAGCCGCATTTTCTCCAAGCTGAAGAGTCCTAATCTCTTTAGCCTTTCTTCATAGGGCAGTAGTTCCATCCCCTTTATCATTTTGGTTGCCCTTCTCTGTACCTTTTCTAATTTTGCTGTCTTTCTTGAGATATGGTGACCAGAACTGCCCACAATACTCAAGATGAGGTCACACCATGGAGCAATACAGAGGCAGTATGATATTCTGTTTTATTCTTCATTTCTTTCCTAATAATCCCTAGCATTCTATTTGCTTTCTTGGCTACTGCGGCACACTGAACAAAACATTTCAATGTATTTTCAGTGATGACACCTAGATCCTTTCCTGAGTGGTGACTTCTAATCTGGAACCTTGCATTATGTAGCTATAATTTGGGTTACTCTTCCCTAAGTGCATCACTTTGCACTTGTTCACATTAAATTTCATTTGCATGCCCATTCTCCCAGTTTTGCAATGTCCTCTTGCAATTTCTCAAAATCCTCTTGTAATTTAACAACTTTAAATAAATTTGTGACATCTGCAAATTTGACCACCTTACTTGTTGTTCCCACTTCCAGGTCATTTATAAATATTTTAAAAAGCAGTGGTCCCAGAACAGATCCCTGGGGCACTCCACTATTCACCTTTTTCCATTGGGAAAATGTACCATTTAGCCCTACTCTCTGTTTTCTATCTTTTAACCAGTTGGCAATCCACAATAGGACACTGATCCCTATCCCATGACCTTTTAATTTCCTAAGAAGTCTCTCATGAGGGACTTTGTCAAATGCTTTCTGGAAATCCAAATTCACTATATCAACTAGCTCACCTTTATCCACATGTTTATTTACGCCCTCAAAAATATGCAGCAAATTTGTGAGGCAAGACTTCCTTTGGCTAAATCCATGTTGACTTTGCCCCATTAAACTATGCTTATCTATATGTTCAGCAATTTTGATCTTTATAATAGTTTCTACCATTTTGCCTGGCACAGACATCAGACTCACTGGTCTGTAATTTCCTGCATCACCCCTTGATCCATTTTTAAAAATTGGCGTTACAATGACAACCTTCCAGTCATCAGATACCAGAGATGATGATATTGATAGTTTACAAATTTCTAATAGCATGTCCACAGTTTCATTTTCAGTTCTTTCAGCACTCTGAAATCGTTGAAAGGCAGTAGACGAGGACCAGAAGGCTCATCTGCATACTGCTCCCAGAAAGTCTGCTTAGCATAAATGGTGCTATCTATAGATAACAGGATAAATTAGCCATTAAATTCCTCTCTGGAAAGTTGACTACAACCTGACTTAGCTCTGTAATAGACTGAAGAGACTCTGAGGTAGCTCCTATGCAGGAACTCTTGCACATGCTCAGTAGAGTTCAAATCTCTACTAGCTTGGAGAAACAAGTCCGTTCGGTGCCACTGGATGATGTCACCCATAGATCATGGCTAACTTACTTTCTCTACCCCTCTCTTTCTTAATGTGGCACTACTTATTTTCTCACCTTTATCTTTGGAGTGTTCTCTATAGAACCTTTTAGGTCTCTGGCCAGGCTAGCTACTTTCTCTACATCTCTGAAATGTTGCTGGCTGTGCAACCTGCAAACTAGTCATAATGAGAAGCAGAATGCAACAATTTTACCACAGCAGTGTTAAAAAGAGTGCAGCCATGCTAACCTATCACATTTGACAACTCAGATTTCATTTCACAAACCTGTCCAAATTAAAAAGGGCCAGTTAGTTCAAATCCTCAAAGATTCAAATATGGCTTCCATGGTCCTCATGACACCCCTCACTGCCCCAATGTCACTATCAAGCCTCTGCAGTCTGCAAATCTCTTTGCACTCCCCAAGCAGCTAAGGACCTCTGGGATCACCCATAAGTGCAGGTAAATGCATCAATGCACAATTTTGATTTTGGCACTGCGGCTGTAGGAGAGAAACTGGCTCCATCCTACCAGCAAATATTTGAAAGATGTAAAGGGGTCAGGTGTGCCTGGAAGCCCTTGTTTAGGAATGGCCTAGGTGGTGGGTCCAAAAGTCCTTGTCTGTTTTTTTTAAGGTGGGGGGAGGAACAGGGGATGGAAGCCTTAATTTGCATGGCCTGTTATGGCACTGAAGTTAATTATACCTCCTGAAGAATAGTTACATTTTGTTATTGTACATTACAGTATTAATGATAGATAGCATATCCAGAATTAATACCTAATGAGGTAATTTACATTGTTTTTAAGTTTAGGCATTTGAATGCATGCTAGCATTAATACAAGTAAATAGGGAACATTAACACACTTAGTACATGGGCATTAGCTAACACCTGCATAATGCAGGTATTAATGCTAATACCCATTAGTACATAGGTCCCTTAATTATTAAAAGTTGAGCTAATGCTGTTATAGTATACGTGCTTAGGTATACTATAAGACTGGAGGCTAGAGTAGCAGACCTGGAGAAGCTGAGGCAGACAGAGAGGTATATAGATGAGACCTTCAGGGATATAGTAGCCAAGTCCCACCTCTAGTCTGGCAGCCTTGGTGCTGCCTTGGAGAAGGAAGGTCTTCCGATCAGACAGCATCAATCTGGTGAAGCAGGAAATGATCCTGTAACAAGGACCTGCTCCCCAGGTGGTGCATTGTCCTCTCACACCGAGGATGTGTCTCCCAGGGCTACTGCCCAGGAGGGAAGGGTTAGGTCAGCTTTCATAGTTGGTGATTCGATTATTAGGAATGTAGACAGCTGGGTGGCTGGTGGGTGTGAGGATTGCCTGGTAACATGCCTACCTGGTGTGAAGGTGGTGGACCTAATGCATCACCTAGATAGGATTTTAGACAGTGCTGGGGAGGAGCCGGCTGTTGTGGCACCAAGGAAAATGTGGGAGGGAGGTTCTGGAAGCCAAATTTAGGCTCTTAGATAGAAAGCTGAAATCCAGAACCTCCAGGGTAGCATTCTCTAAAATGTTCCCTGTTCCATGCTCAAGTCCCCAGAGACAGGCTGAGCTCCGGAGTCTCAATGCGTGGATGAGACAATAGTGCAAGGAATAGGGATTCCGTTTTGTAAGGAACTGGGGAACCTTTTGGGGAAGGGGTAGTCTTTTCTGAAGAGATGGGCTCCAACTTAGCCAGGGTGGAACCAGGCTGCTGGCGCTAACCTTTAAAAAGGAGATAGAACAGCTTTTAAACTAAATCAAAAGGGAAAGCCGACAGTCGCTCAGCAGTACATGGTTCGGAGGGAGGTATCTGCGAAGTATACTAATGAAGCATTAGAGTTAATGCATCCCAACAGAGAGGTTTTAATAATAAGAGTAGTCCAAGTGCCTATAATTAAAGACTCACCTAAGCAAAAAGATTCCAATTTATCCCTGTCAACTGAAAAGCAGAATGTTAATACAAACAAAAAACACACTTTAAAATATTTGTATGCTAATGCTACAAGTCTAAGAAGTAAGCTGGGGAGTTAGAGTCTATAGCAGTGAATGATGACATAGACTTAATTGGCTTCTCAGAATCATGGTGGAAAGAGGATAACCAATGCGATAGTGCTATACCAGGGTACAAATGATATCTGTTGTGACTGTCGCTGCTTGACGTCTCCGCTCCGCCCTCCTCATTTTGGTGACTCCCTCTTGCTCAAGTGGAAGGTTGGCTGCCGCGGCGTCCTTCAGCCGTCTTCCTCCGGCGTCCCTGGAGCAGCTCGACGCTGCATTCCGCCATGTTTCACAGGAGCCTAGGGGCGTATGTGCGGCGCGGTCCCGACTGATGTACCAGCAGTGGCGCAAACCTCAGGGGCATCCACCTGAGATGACGTCATCCGTTCCGGATATAAAAGGTCTCTGAAATCGCTAACTGATCGAGTTAGCAAGGAGTTGGACAAGGACCAGTTTCGCTCTCTCCTAGCTACTCTGCCCTCCTCGGACTTACCAGAGGTACCTGCTCCTCGGGGGCCTCGCTCTCTCTTTGTTTTTCAGGTCAGTCAGGAACTGGTACTCACTCCTCGAGGGCCCATGTTCCCGGACTGGTTACGGAATACCTCTTCTGCCTGGAAGTCATCGCTACCTACAACACCAGTGAGTCACCATCTCTCTCTCTCTCAGAGCTTTCTCTGGAACCAGGTAGTCACTCCTCGAGGGCTACTTCATTCCAGCTCCTGGGCTGCTTCATGAGACTACTGTGTGAGTGTTACCATCAAGGTTCTGTTCCTGAACTCTGCATACCCTGCTTACGCACTATATTCAGTTTCTCTACAGTTCAGCCATCCTGAGATCGCTGTTCCAGTGCCTGAGGGACTACAGCCCAGCCGGGCTCTTCCAGCTCACTACTGCCACCTCTGGTGGTTCAATATACTGTTTAATAAAAGAACTAGTGTGTGTCTGTCTCCATACCCTGAGCCTAACCAATGGTCCCTCTCAGGAACTTCCCCCGGGGGTGTGGTCATCTACCACCGGCCCAAGGATCCACCCACAACCACCTCAAACACCAACAGATTGCTAACTCCCACCACAGATACTTCAGATTGCTAACTCCCACTACAGATACTACAATATCACAATGATAGAGAGGAGCAACTTGGTGGCAGGGTGGCGCTTTATGTCTGGGATGGCATAGAGTCCAATAGGATAAAGATCCTGCAAAAGACTAAATTCACAATCAAATCTTTATGGATAGAAATCCCTTGTGTGTCGGGGAAGACTATAGTGATAAGAGTATACTACTGTCCACCTGGCCAAGATGGTGAGACAGACAGTGAAATGCTAAAAGCTAACCAAATTGGTAGTACATTAATAATGGGAGATTTTAATTACCCCAGTATTGACTGTGTAAGAGAAACATCAGGACATGCTAGAGAGATAAAGTTCCTGGATGGAATAAATGACAGTTTTATGGAGCAATTGGTTCAGGAACCAATGAGAGAGGGAGTAATTTTAAATCTAATTCTCAGTGGAGCGCAGGTGTGCAATTCTGGTCATCACATCTCAAAAAAGATGTAGTTGCATGGAGAAAATGCAAGGAAGGGCAACCAAAATAAGGAACATGGAATGGCTCCCCTATGAGGAAAGGCTAAAGGGCTGTTCAG
The DNA here is from genome assembly GCF_901001135.1 of Rhinatrema bivittatum. Lineage (NCBI taxonomy): Eukaryota > Metazoa > Chordata > Amphibia > Gymnophiona > Rhinatrematidae > Rhinatrema > Rhinatrema bivittatum. The sequence goes on from NC_042621.1 coordinate 258,284,325, forward strand.
TTTGGAGAAGAGATGAAGGAGGAGGGATATGATAGAGACCTACAAAATCATGAAAGGACTTGAATATGTTAATGTAAATCAGTTATTTACTCTCTCATATAATAGAAAGACTAGGGGGCACTCCATGAAGTTAGCAAGTAGCACATTTAAAACAAATTGAAGAAAATTCTTTTTCACTCAGCGCATAGTTAAGCTCTTGAATTCATTGCCAGAGGATATGGTTAGGCAATTAGTGTAACTGGGTTTAAAAAGGGTTTAAATAAGTTGCTAGAAGAAAAATGCATAAACTGCTATTAATTAATAATCAATTGTAGCTTGAGATCTATTTAATCTTTGGGTACTTGCCAGTTACTTGTGACTTGGATTGTCCACTGTTGGAAACAGGATGCTGAGCTTGATGGACCCTTGGTCTGACCCAGTATGACATATCTTATGTTCTTATGTAACATTTATTCATTTGTAGTAATATGAATTAGGAAACATTTTGAGCTTTGTTAAGACTCCAGTGAAGTTTTTTATAATGTTCTATATGCATATATTTACTATTCTGCTGAGAGACTAAATGATCAAATAATAGGATTTCTCTTGAATGATATACAGTTAGAGCACATTTTAAACACTCCTAAAAGAAAGAGTTTGACTTGATCCCCAAGTACTTGGGGACTTCACTGGGGTCCCTAAGTACCCAAAATTATGATAGACAGGTTTATCTTGCTTGTAAATCAGCATCTGAAAATAATAATTCACATATTTAACATTTAGAATATAAATTATATTAAACAGTAAATGTGAAAGGAATAGATAAGATGGTAATACCTCTGTTATGAGGGTCATAGTGAATGTATACTTATAAAAATGAACCATAAGAGTGAAAAATTCAGGAACATACAAAAAATGATCTCACTCTATTTATTTTTATTTATTTATTTAAAATGTTTTGTATGCCGTCATTCGGTTTCGCCATCATAACAGTTCACAACAGTTACATTAGTTAAACAAACGTTGATTCGCCATAACGGTTCAGAATAATTACATTAGATAAGCAAAAATTGAGTTGTATTAGAGAACATTGTTACCTTATATTTTTTAACGATAGAAATTACATCATGGTTATTATATAGATTAGGTAGTTATGCTAGCCCATTGGATGTGGCTATGTGGAGTGTCTTGTGAATTCTTGGGTTGTCTTAGATTTATGTTTCTCTGAGGCTGTGGACTTTTCTTGGTGTTTTCTTAGGGCCAGATTTTAAAAGCCCTGCGCCAGCGCACCTATTTTGCATAGGCCGCCAGCGCGCGCACAGCCCCGGGACGCGCGTAAGTCCCAGGGCTTCGTAAAAGGGGCAGGGAGGGGTGTGTCCGGGGGCGTGTCCGGGGTCAGGGGGCGGTTCGGGGCGGGACTGGGGGCGTGGCGCCGGCCCAGGGGCTTGGTCAAGGCCTCCAGACCAGCCCCTGGGTCAGGTGATGGCGTATTAGGGATAGGGCACTGCATGCAGGAAGATCACAACACCCCTGGTATCAGGGATAGGGCACTGCGTGCAGGAAGATCACAACACTCCCAGTATCAGGGATACGGCAGTGCATGCAGGAAGATCACAACACTCCCGGTATCAGGGATAGGGCACAAGTTCTAGTAACATTGACTGATCACATTACTTTTTTTGTCAAGCTACCAACCGTTTCCATTTCCCATCCCCCCAACCATCACCTCAGTGGGAACCTTGGTAACATCAATAAATAAGAGGGCAGCCAGCCAATAGGAATACATACTCATTCCTAAACTGACCTTAACTGAAAAGTGTCAATTTGTATCCTTTTCTGTTAGTGCGCACTAACCCGATTAATGATTTTTTAACGATAAATCGTTAGAATTCCTATTGTATCGTGTTCTTTAATGATTTAAGATGATTTTAAAATTATCGGACGATAATTTTAATCGTTGAAAAACGATTCACATCCCTACTATCCATCACCACGTCTCAGCATGTACGCAGCCTCGGCATAAACCTAGACAACCACTTCAATCTAATAAAGTTCATCGCCACCACCCTCAAAGATGGCTTTTTCAAGCTTCATATGCTAAAAAAATTAAAACCCCTTTTATACCTTTATGACTTTCGCACTATTCTCAAAGCCACTATCCTAGCCAAAGTTGATTACTGCACTGAGGTGCTTCCAAAAAATGCAACCCAACCTTTGCAGATGCTACAAAATTCAGCTGCCCGAATCCTCACAAATGCCCACCGTCACGATCATATCACGCCAGTCCTCCAACACCTACTTTGCCTGCCTATCACTTCCAGGATAATATACAAATCACTCACCATCATACATAAATCCCTACACAACCAAAATATGCATTGGTTTACAGAGCAATTCAGATTTCGCAAACCTGACAGACCCACTAGAACGCAGCATCAGGCAAAACTACAGACACGCTTGCCTAAACTCACTAAACTTGTATCCACTAGAGAACGCTCACTCTCCATAGCACGACCTGCCCTTTGGAACAAGATGCCCCCCAGTCTTCGCCAGGAATCATGCCCCAGGAAATTCAAACAGAACCTCAAGACCTGGATGTTTAAACAGGCATACACTTGATCACACTTGATCTATACGCATCCGCACACCCCCCCCCCTCCCTTATCTTACCCCTTTTATTCTCTCATCTTATCGGACCTACCGGCACTTTACACTTAACCCCACCTTCCCTCAATATTAATTCACTGGTATTACCCTCCCCTGATAGCTCTTTCACTAACCCCATCTTTTAAAGCAATGCCATTATCTCGTTATTCTTCTGTACATTTTTGTACATATTTCCATTGTTATGCAGTTCCTGTTAACTTATGAATTTGTATTGTAAAGCCTGTTGCTATTTTTATATATTTTTCGTGTTTCTTGTAAAGCCTGTTGCTGCATTATGTTTTCTTGTAAACCGAGGTGATGTTCCAAACGTGCCGCAGCATATAAAAACACCCAAATAAATAAATAAATAAAATATTTTAAGTAAATAAAATGACATAGAAATATGTCCAGAGAACATATTTTACAGTGAATGGTAAGGTCCTATGACCATAACTATTTTTTAATGAAGCAAAACTACAATACATACAGTTACAGTAATTACTAGCATACATAAAAAAATAAAAATGTGTGACTCAATCATTGACAAGATATGTATCTTATCTTAGATCTCTTCCCCCCCCCAAAAAAAAAGAAATTTGTTTCTCTGATTGACAATTAATTGCTTTTCTCCATTCTTCCCTTTTCTCTTGCTGTTTCTTCAGGATTACTGGCTGTCTTTGTTATACAAACGACTTGTTGGCCCAAAGGTACTGGCAATTCATGTAGCAGGTCTCCAGAGGAAACCACGGCCTGGAAGAGTAATCCGAGACAAGCTCAGAATCTATGCCCACTGCACAAGCTATCAAAAGTAAGTTAATATATTAATCCTAAATGCAAAATTTCTCATGTCTTTCCTACCACACTTTAATGGAAGAAAGGTTTCACAGATTATTACAGATATACTATCTGTTCTTGTCCCCTGATGTAAAATGCAGACGCATTGCCTCAGAAGTTTCCTTGGGTTTCTGGTTCCCAGGAACTAGGGGAATGATAACTATTTTGAGGGACATTTGTGAAGAAAACGTGCCTGCCTAAAGGTTCCATTAAAATAGACTGGGTTAGGATGAATTTGTAAAGGGTCAATATAGTGAAGCTCCATGGTGAGACCGCACCTTGAATACTGTATACAATTCTGGTCGCCGCATCTCAAAAAATATATAATTGCAATGGAGAAGGTACAGAGAAGGGCGACCAAAATGATAAGGGGAATGGAACAGCTCCCCTATGAGGAAAGACTAAAGAGTTTAGGCTTTTCAGCTTGGAGAAGAGGCGGCTGAGGGGGGATATGATAGAGGTGTTTAAAATCATGAGAGGTCTAGAACGGGTAGATGTGAATCGGTTATTTACTCTTTCAGATAATAGAAAGACTAGAGGGCACTCCATGAAGTTAGCATGTGGCACATTTAAAACTAATCGGAGAAAGTTCTTTTTCACACAACGCACAATTAAACTCTGGAATTTGTTGCCAGAGGATGTGATTAGTGCAGTTAGTTTAGCTGTGTTTAAAAAAGGATTGGATAAGTTCTTGGAGGAGAAGTCCATTAACTGCTATTAATTGAGTTGACTTAGAAAATAACCACTGCTATTACTAGCAACTGTAACATGGAATAGACTTAGTTTTTGGGACCTTGCCAGGTTCTTATGGCCTGGATTGGCCACTGTTGGAAACAGGATGCTGGGCTTGATGGACCCTTGGTCTGACCCAGTTTGGCATGTTCTTATGTTCTTATATTCTTTCCATTGCCTTAACTATTCCACAACAGGAAGGAAGAACATCCATCTTTGTTGACTTTGTTGTGCTGCTCCATTGTATATGTCTGTTACTGTGTTGTATCTGCTGGGTTTTCTATGGATGCGTATGCAAGCATAAGGGAGGAACATGCCATATGCTTCTACAAGTGCATTCAATACCTAGCTTACAATTTGATTACTTACAAGTTCTCCTTACCTGTAAACCCTACAAACATTTCTCACTAACAAGTTTAGTGCAGCACATCGTTACATTTCAATAGCAGGAAATATGTCTCTGACTTCTCCCTAGCACTATAAACAAAAAAATGACATTTTCACTTTATACATGAGTTTTCACCATGAAAACTACTCACAGTAAGGATACATGATCCTAAGATGTAATTCAGCATTTTTTGACTGTTTAAAACATTTATAATAGCCAAATTTCAGTTCATTACAATTAGTGCAAGTAGCCAGCTCAAAGGAACTTACTAATTTAATTTAAAAATTTCTGTTCAACCATTTATTTATTTATTTAGCACCTGAAATACTGATACAGTAATGGTAGTACATACATAGGCGAATTTTAAAAGCTGGACATGTGCCAAAATTGGGAGATGAGCCTGTAACTAGCACATGTGCATGTCCACCCGGTTTTATAAGCTGCCTACATTTATTTATTTATTTCGGGTTTTTATATACCGGCATTCGAGAACGCAGACCCATCATGCTGGTTCACATAAAACAAGGGTGCATCGTAAACATAAACTAAAACAATGGTGCGGAAAAAGGCAGTTACATATAACAGGGTGATTAGAACTTGGCAGAGAAAGAAGAGAAAGGACAGGTTATTAATTCAAACATGTGAACGATAGTGGAGATGGTTAATCATGGTGTATGTGAAGGTAAGGATGGGCAGGGTTGAGATAGATCAGTTTGAGTCCGGGAATGCTTGTGAGAATATCCATGTCTTTAGTCTTTTTTTGAAGGTTGAGATGCATGTTTCCAGTCTGAGGTTTGAGAGGATGGAGTTCCATAACGGTGGAATGGCTGTAGAGAATGCCCGGTCTCTTAGTGTGATGTGTCTGGTAGATTTGGGCGGTGGTACCTGTAGCGATCCTTTGTATGCATCTCTTGTTGGTCTTGATGAATTATGTAGTTGGAGAGGGATTTGTAGGTCGATGGGAGCCAGTAGGTGGATATTTTTGTATGTGGTAAGGATGGCCTTATATATTATTCTAAAGTGTATAGGTAACCAATGGAGGCTCTTTAGGATGGGGGTTATGTGATCCCTTCTCCTGGAATTTGTCAGTATTCGTGCAGCTGCATTTTGTACCATCTGAAGCGGTTTGGTGTAAGAAGCGGGAAGACCAAGTAGGATGGTGTTACAATAGTCTAATTTTGAAAAAATGATTGCTTGCTGGATGGTTCTGAAATCTTGGGCATGGAAAAGAGGTCTAATTCTTTTCAGCACCTGTAGTTGGTAGAAACAGTCTTTGGTTGTTTTGTTGATAGTGGCTTTGAAATTCAGGCGATTGTCAATTAGGACTCCTAGGTCTCTCACTTGTGTGATTGTTGGTGTGTCTTGTTGTGTCGAAGTGATGGTGCTGTTCTCAGAGGTGATGAGCAGGAGTTCAGTTTTGCCGGAATTTAGTACCAGGTTTAGGCTGGTGAGGAGGAGCTGAATTTTTTGAAGGCATGTGTTCCAGTAAGTCAGCGTTTTTGCAAGGGAATCCTTAATGGGGATCAGGACCTGGATATCATCAGCGTACAGGAAATGTTTGAGGTTGAGGTCGTGCAGAAGTGTTGATGCATGACTATTTTGTATCAGGCAAAAAAATGGGTGGAATGTGGGTGGGGCATGGGCATTCTGGGGCATGGCTAAGAGATATGCATGCAAGTAACTTTGTGCCTGGGCATGTGCCCAGGAAAATTTCAGTACATATTTACCTCTGCTATAGATGAGGTGTAAGTCTTAATAAAACTATTTCTAGGCATCTCTGAATTGTTTGAGAGGTCTGGGTTGACTGAGGGAAGTAAAGGATAAAGAAGCAGGGGGGGATTTGGAGGACTAGCTCTAGACTGGGCAAACTAGTGGACAAACTGGTGAAACTGGTCATGGGCTGGATGTGCATCTGTTATAAAATTCCCTCACTTGCATGTCCCAAAACCAACTTACGCTGCTATGCACGCACAAGCTTAAAATTAGGAGTACCTATACACATGCCATGGCTATTTTATAACATGCATGCAGGATATAAAATTGCCACGTGCACATATACACATGTATATCTGTGCCCGCACACCTATTTTAAAGTTACTGTCAAAATTAGCACATATAACATACAATGAGTATAAAAGGTTAAGACAAATCGGAGGAGGGAGGCTAATTTAGTTACCAGGCATGGCAGAATTGCAGGAGGTATTAGTAGGTAGTTTTGATATATGCTATGCTGTTGAGTTAAGGTTTATCCTGAATAGTTCTGAATCAGGGTCTTCAGGCTGGTTAGAGTGATGGTATGGATTCATTGTTTCTAAGAACTTTTCTGGAAGGACAGATCTAAACAACCATGCGTTGCACTGTTTCCTGAATCCTAGGTAATCCTTTATAACTCTTACTTCATTTGGAACAGTATTCCACACTTTGGGCTCCAGCGAAAAGAAAGCCCTGTTTTTTATTGCAGTCAATTTGGCTTGGACTGTGTAGAGGGAGATCAGACAGATCTTTTTTGAAGAGTGAAGTTTTCCATTTGATGTATAGAAGTTCAGTGGATCTCTAAAGTATGTTGGGCCCATGTATTTTAGTGCTTTGAAGACCAGGGAGAGAATTTTAAATTTAATTCGCCAAGGTCTAGGCTTGGGTCTGAGGCAGGGCCCAGCTTCAGGTTCCATTGCTGAGGCTTAGGCCTAGGGCTAAACCTGTGATAGTGGCAGGGCCTGAGGCTGAGGCCCAGGTCTAGATCCATGTCCAACACTGGGTCCCGACTGAGGCAGGGTGCTGTCACTGAGGACCCGGCCTGGGCCTAGGTTTGCACTGATGCCAAGGACCAGGCCTAGGCCCAGATCCGATGCCGGGGTCCAGCCAAGGCCAGGTCCTGTTGCTGAGGCCTGGACCTGGGCCTAGGCCTGATTCCAGGGCCCAGCCCAAGGCTTGGTCCCGTTGCCAAGGCCCAGACTTAGCCCCAAAGCTTAGGCCTAGGACTGACTCTGAGTCCTGGCTGAGGCCAGGGCCTAAACTTAGGCCTAGGCCCAATACCTGTGCCCGGCTTGAGACCAGAATCCATCACACTCTATCTTATTAAAAAATCCTTAGCTAGAAGGATATAATCCAGTTTGATATCAACATTAACACTGCTGAGTAGAGCATGTAGTTTTGTTCATTCAAATATTTGAGATGCCATATAGCAAATAATTGCAATTCTCTAAATAAAAAATTCACATCTATATATATCCCTTTGGTTTTTATGCCGGTGTCTTTGATGGTTTGCAATTGATTAAAGGATAATCATCACCCCCTACTACCAATTTAAACTCCTCCCATTGTGCCAAATTTTAACTCTAAGTATTAAGTGCTTAAAGATGAATAATATACATTTTTTATAATAGTCCCAAATAAAATTGTATATTGATCATTAACATATGTGAATTGTCTTTCAAACTCAAAGGGAGCATTCTTATTTATTAAACTAGCTATTCCTGCTTGTTTCCCTGTGTAATAAGAATAAAAACATTGTCCAATCCATTCACCTTTCAATTTCTGATGTTCTTGGTAATCTAGATGAGTTTCCTGAATAAAGACTGTATTAATTTTCCATTTCCTAAAAGTTGTGAATATTTTTTCCTCTTTATTGGAGAATGTAAACCATCAATATTCAAAGTACAGATTTTACAGACTAGCCATAGTACAGTAAAATAGTTTATCAAGCATAAATAATTTCCCAAAGAACAAAAAAAATATGCACACGTTCTCATTCCATATAGTAATTGTTTGTTTATTAACCGTATAATAAGAAATACTCATTTGCTCAGTCCATGCATACAACTCTCATGCATATCATTCACATAGCCATTAATGACTCCCTCCTTCCTCCCAGGGTCCTTCAGTTCCCAGACTCTTCTTCCCTCTTCCTTAAATGTTCTCTCTTTCTTCCTTCTTCCTCTACTTTTTTTATGGGCTCTGAAGTAAACTCTTAGGGCCAGCAATAATAAGAGAAATGTCTTGATATCCTTGATATCTTGATAATCCTTAGATTTGAGATGTTATCATGTCAGACAAAATAATATATAAAAAAAAAAGAATGGACAAGAATAAAAGCAGATTCTTTGGATCCCTGGCTATAGCTGTAAACCTCATCCACTAACAACAAGGACCCATTTTGGTAGAAGATGAAAGTTATACAGATTGTTCTCCATTCCAGAATCAAATAAAGTCACTTCTTATGCAAAGGACTCATTATTCTCTGTGTTCAAGCTATTATTCCATATCCCAGCAAAAATCTCTGATGTGTTTTCAAAACATGTCATTTACAAAAACTAGGATATGTTTCTGATTCAAGATCTAATTCCAGGGTCAGAACGATGATCCCACACCATATTAAACAAGGATTTTAATAAGTGAAAAACATTCTCTCTCAATTCGGTACTGGTTTTCTTGTAAGTTTCATTACAAAAGCATTGTTCTGCATATTCCAGTCTGACACTTCATGCATTGCATTCACTGTCTTAAGTAGTACATCTTCCATGTGGGTTATTATATCTAAACCATGCCAAGTATTTCATATTCATTGTGCAAAAGTTCCCCCTTCACATGCATCTTGTCCACTGCACACATACTGTAGTCTTTTATCCCTAAAGATGTCACCAGGATATTTTCAAAATAAGTCACCAGCAAAAGCTTGTATCTACTTCTAAAATGAAGTTGAGTTTGCAAGGGATGAGCTCATCACCCCAATCCAAAATTAGACAAGATATTGTGATATTTTAAAGATCAAAAATGATTACACATCATCCCATAATTTGGAAGCAGTCTTCATGTAAAACTCAGTCCACCTACCTTAGTTTATTATTCACCATATTTCCCAATCTAGACATTTTTACATTGCTTCACAAGCTGGAGTGATACATAGATAATATGTTGATAATTTCTAAGTCGTTAACAAAAACCATTCACAAATCTTTTATGTAAAGTATGAAGACATAATCGTTCTCATGGACTGCCTGGCAAGACATAAGTATGCAGTAACTCTAGAGCAGTTTAAAGACCTTCCATAAAATGCTTCATTTCATCTTTGTTATTGAAAATCTTCATGATACCCAAATAAAAGCGAAAATGTGATACCTTAATGATAAAACTGTATACAATAAGGCATAATCTCCTTTCCAATACTTTAGCTGAGACATCTGGAAACAATAGCAGATTATGATTTTCATACTTTAACTCCTTTTTGTAAGAAAAACAGTCAAACATTTGACTGTCCACATAGGTACCCATGCCATAAGTGATATTTAAAGGTGATGCTTCAGAGGAAATGAAACAAATCTCAGTAAACCTGGAAGATGCAATAGGGCAAATTGACAAACTAAAGATTAACAAATCACCTGGACTAGATGGTATACATCCCAGAGTACTGAAAGAACTGAAAAATTAAATTGCAGACCTATTATTATTAATCTGTAATTTATCATTCAAATCAGCTATGTACCGGAAAATTGGAGGGTGGACAATGTAACGCCAGTTTTTAAAAAGGGTTCCAGAGGTGATCCAGGAAACTACAGACTGGTAAGCCTGATGTCAGTGCCAGGAAAAATGATTGAAATTATTATAAACAACAAAATTGCTGAACATATAGATGGTCATAGTTTAATGGGATAAGCCCCACATGGGTTTAGTCAAGGGAATTCTTGCCTCACGAATCTGCAATATGTTTTTAAAGATGTGAATAAACATGTGCTAGTTGATATAGTGTATCTGGACTTTCAGAAAGCATTTGACAAAATACCTCATGAGAGACTCCTGAGGAAATTAAAAAGTCATGGATAGGAGGCAATGTTCTATTGTGGATTGAGAACTGGTTAAGAGATATAAAAAAACTGAGAGTAGGGCTAAATGGTCAATTTTCTCATTGGAGAAAGATGACAAGTGGAGTATCCCAGGGATTTATGCTGGGACTGCTGATGTTTAGCATATTTATAAATGACCTAGAGATGAGAATAATGAGTGAGATATTCAAATTTGCTGATGATACAAAATTATTCAAATTTGTTAAATCACAAGAAAACTGAGAAATTGCAAGAGAACCTTGTGAGACTGGGCATTGAAAAGGCAAATGGCATTTAATGTGGACAAGTGCAAAATGATGCACATAGGGAAGTGGAACCCAAATTATAGTCACAGGCAAAAGATCTAGGTGTCATCGTGAATAATATGTTGAATATGTGTGCAGCAGCAGCCAAGAAAGAAAATAGAATACTAGGAATTATTAGGAAAGGAATGGTGATTGAAACAAAATATTATGATGCCTCTCTGGTAACGTGGCCAGTAGTGGCTTAGGTAACAACCATTGGGATAAAGGAGGCAGACTCTGGCTGTTTCCTTATGTGCAATTTTATTTACAATGCAAAACACAATACAGAAGAAAAGCTGCTCAGCTTGCAGTTCTGACAATAACCAACCTCATATTACAATAATTGATTCACCCAATCTCCGCTGAAGTGAGACCAAACAATATATATAATTTGTGTACCCCAATATTAATCTCACCCACCTGTGTTAATTTTATTGTGATAATTTTTATTTGCTTCAATTAAAAAATAATATAAAACGGGAAAAGGTAAGTTTCATACGTTTGAATGCATGCCTTCCACGGCCTTGCTTCATTTATGTAGTGTAATCATTAACTTACCTCCCTCCCGATCCCTTTATTTTTTATATATATTATGTATCTTCTTTTTTGAAACAATTTATTATAATTGATGATTAAAATGTCCACTATATAGTGCCAGTATTAGCTTTTTTTGCTCTTTTTACTTTTTATAAAATGTCCACTTTATATTTATAATCAAAACGCCAATAACTTGCTATGGATTTCTGCCGAAAAAACTTCTCAATGATTTATTCTCTTATGAAACCCCGTTTAGGTGAAAAATTATTTCGACAAAGAACTGTCCATATGGCGTTTAATATGGACAGATCTTTGTCGAAATAATTTTTCACCTAAACGGGGTTTCATAAGAGAATAAATCATTGAGAAGTTTTTTCGGCAGAAATCCATAGCAAGTTATTGGCGTTTTGATTATAAATATAAAGTGGACATTTTATAAAAAGTAAAAAGAGCAAAAAAAGCTAATACTGGCACTATATAGTGGACATTTTAATCATCAATTATAATAAATTGTTTCAAAAAAGAAGATACATAATATATATAAAAAATAAAGGGATCGGGAGGGAGGTAAGTTAATGATTACACTACATAAATGAAGCAAGGCCGTGGAAGGCATGCATTCAAACGTATGAAACTTACCTTTTCCCGTTTTATATTATTTTTTAATTGAAGCAAATAAAAATTATCACAATAAAATTAACACAGGTGGGTGAGATTAATATTGGGGTACACAAATAACCAACCTCAAACAGAACAGATCTTAGCATAATCTGGCTTCCTGTCTGATCCCCTGGGGATCCCCCGGGGTCTGGCCCGAGTGCAGGAGATCGCTCCTGGACCCCCACTGGACCATCAGGAGCTTTTGGAAAGTCTTGGGGGACTCTCCTGAACCCCCACAAGACTTGCCAAAAGTCCAGCGGGTGTCCGGGAGCGACCTCCTGCACTCGGACCGTCAGCTGCCAGTATTCAAAATGGCGCCGATAGCCTTTGCCCTTACTATGTCACGGGGCTACCGGTGCCATTGGTCAGCCCCTGTCACATGGTAGGAGCACAAGATGGCGCGGGCCATGCAGTGCTCCTACCATGTAACATGGTCCGGCCAATGGCACGGATACCCTGTCACATGGTAAGGGCAAAGGGCCATCGGCGCCATTTTGATTAGTGGCAGCCGACGGCCCGGGAGCGGGAGATTGCTCCAGGGACCCCCACTGGACCACCAGGTACCTGTAAAACGTTTTTAGGGGGGTCGGGAGGGTGGGGGAAGCTAAGGTATTAGTTTTAAAGGGTCGGGGTGGGTTTAGGGGTTATTTTTGTGTGCCGTTTTTCCCGCCCTCCCCCAAAACGATAAGAGAACCCCCCCGATCAATATCGTGGGGTTTTCCTATTGTTTTAGGGGAGCCCCCAATTTCTGACGATTTTTAAAATATCGTCCGATATTTTCAATCGTCCGAAGCCCGATTCACATCCCTACATGCTATCTAACTCACACACATACACACACAGGATCTCAAACACACATGTTTGCTTGCCCATTCACTCTCTCTCCCTCCCTGGAACTAGCGGCAGCAGCAGCCTCTTCCCAACCCTAACCTCCTTCATTTTCAGCCCTCGCGCAGAGGAGGCGTCCCATCGGCCACGGGGGTTGATGTTCTTCTTCATTTTTCTCTGAGCCACGCTGCTTATTCCTCCTGCCGCGTCTCTCTTCTGTTCTTCGGGCTGACACTGACCACACTAGCATGGTCTCTTCTTCCCGCGCACACACCCGCTGCTCACCACTTCCTCTTCCGGGGGGGGGGGGGGCAGGAAGAAGAGACCATGCCGGTGCCGCTGACTCCAGCTGTTCTGCCGCATTCCGCCCAGGCTGACAGCATTTTAAGCCCGGGCAGAGGAGGACCGGGGAGCAGCTGGGTCAGCGGGGGACCGGGAAGTGTGGCGACACACCTGCGTGTTCTTGGCGACACACCAGTTGAGAACCACTGGTTTGGAGGGTTCAAACTAGACATGAAGTGTCCGTAGAGTATCTCAAACTATGGGTAGTCCCTTCTAAGTACCACAGGGTATGGGAGGTGAGGCAAAATTCCCACCTTTAGGGGTCATCAATACAATGTGGCCTGTAGGGTATTGTTTCTGGTTCCTATGTACACAGGTGAGGGTTACTGTTTCCTTACGCTCGATTGATATTTTCTCGGCTAGGTCTCTCTGGAGCAGAGTCCTTAGACTCCCTGAGTCCAGTAGGCTTTGGGTAAGGAAATCCTCCACTTCCACCAGCATCATGAACTCGCTCAGTCTAGGTTACAAGCCTTCCACCAGGTTACAACTAGGAACCTCTGTTAATCTACACTCCTACTCCTCATCTTCCTGCCAGGGATAGTCTTGCACTGTGTGTGCTTTCTCCCCACAATGTGAGCATATCTGTGGGTTTAACTTTGGGGCTGGGCCTTCCTCAGAACAGGTTACTTTATTCCTGTGAATTCAAACCCCCTGACTGGGCCAAGCCAGTAGGTTGATATCCAACGACCTGCGGTCTTTGAAAATGCAGACCCTGGCAATGTGGCATCATTGAAAACACTCCTGGGGGTCCAGACTCGATGTTCATCCCCTCTATGGAGGCTTAGCTTCCCCTGTATAGGTCTTTGAATCCAACACATTTGCATAACAGCATGCTCTGTTGCGAGCTGTGCTTGGTAAAAGTTATCAGCCATCTCCACAGCAAACTCCAAGGTAACCTAAGAGTGTTTACATATGCAGTGTCACATGTTTGGGTGTAGGCCTTCTATGAATTGCTCGAGGAGGAAGATATTGGCTACTTCGAGGCCCAATTTCCCATCAGGCTGTAGTCATTTCCACTCAGGATCCTTGAGCTGGAGCAAAAGATTTCAGGGACTTTCCCTAGGGTGGAAGATCCCTCTCCAGAACCGGAGCTGATTCGCCTCTGGGGTACAGCCTGCTTTCTCCCATATGGCTTCCTTCACATCTGCATAGCTAGTTGTCCTGTCTGGATTTGCTGCCTGAAAGGCAGCCTGGCTGTTGCCTATCAGCAGGTTCCTCAAATAAATGATCCAAGAAGCTTCTGGTCACTCCACCAGTAGGGCAGTTCGTTTGAAGTTTATTAAGAAAGGCTTCAGATCTTCCCCTGGGCCTATCTTTGGTAACAATGGTGATAAGGCCTGTGGCCTGATTATGGCAATCTGCACTGCCTGTGCTACCTGAGTTAGCAGCGTACTTTGCTACATAACTTTTTCTCATAGTGGCTGCTACTGGCCAATTTGTGTGTTACCGGGGAGCGCTAGGAGAGCAGTCCCCCTTAGAGGGAGTGTGCCCTTGGGCCCCTGGCACGAACCCGCGCCAAGGGTAGGTGTAACGTGGGTGGCAACAGGCAGCCTGACCCCCAGCTGGACCTGCATACCTCTGGAACCAACTGTGGAGTGTTGGTGATGAACAGTCCTCCACCGTTCCCGGCCCTTTTGGACCTGCCACTGGGATGGCAAAAGGCAGCAGGCCGGACTCAGGGTGTGGGCAGACGAAGGCTCAAAAACAGGAGACAAAGACTCGGGAACCACAGACTGTAGACGTAGACTCTAAAGCAAGGTACTGTAGACATAGACTCTGAAACAAGCAGGGAGGTTCAGACGTTGGCACTGTCCCTCAGGGCACCCTACACAGCCAGTAATACTGGTCTGGTCATGGACCACCCTGTGCCACATCCACGGGAGCAGAACCAGCGCAGGAAAGGAAATATGCTGCACAAAGCAGTCCAGGGTAATGTACTGCACACCGGCAGTCTGAAGCAGGCTTACTGCACACCGACAGTCTGAAGCAAGTTAAAAACATCAGGGTCAGGAATAAACATCAAGAGACATCAGGACGTGCAAGACACCGAACACCAAGCTGAAACAAACAACGAAGGCCTGATGGAGCACTGGACGAGGAGACATCCAGAATCGTGTAACTCCAATGCAAGGCAAAGCATGAGTGCTGGAGCAAGGTTTTTATAGGCCAGAAGCAGGCAACTCCCTGGGAGGAGTCAAGATGGTCCGCCCCTTGCTGGCTCCATAAGAGTGGAGAGGAGCCACGGGCCCGCCCCTTAGGAGAAGGGCGTGGCCCACACCAGAGCATCTAGGCTGCAGTGGTGCAAGCCTCAAGTAGGCCCCAAACCACACTGAAGGCCTCCCAAGCCGTGGAGCAGGATCCGGACAGTTGCTCAGGCGAGGCCCTGGCTTCGGAGCGGCCTCCAGAAGAAGGTGAGATGCCTCCTGTGGCACAGCTACAGGAGGAATCATAACATTGTGTTGTAGGGTGGTCTGCAATTGCTGCTGCCATATAGTGAGAATCTGGATCATTTGCTCTATCTTCCCTGCTTTCCCATCTGCCTCTAAACTGGGTGCTTCTCCAGTGAAGGAGAAAAAAGAAACAACTTGCTGGCCTGTCTGGCCCTTAATTACTGCTTGAATCCTGACTGCACAGATGGGGCTAACTCCCTTGGCATGTTGTAACTTCAGCTAGGGGAGTGAAACCAGGAGGCCCCAGGAAAAAAAAAAAGATTCTGGGTTTGTTTGTTTTTTTGCTGTGGATGTGGGCTTCTGCCTGTGCTTCCTGCTTAGGCAAGAGATCCCACTGCTACCATCTTATACGGTAACGTGGCCAGTCATGGCTTAGGCAACAGCCAGTGGGATAAAGGAGGCAGGCTCTTCCTGCTCTTTAAGTGCAATTTTATTTACAGTGCAAAACACAATACAGAAAAAAAGCTGCTCACCTTGCAGTTTTGACAATAACCAACTTTAAACATAGCAGGTCTTCACATAGTCTGGCTTCCTGCTTGCTCTCTGGGGCCTGTCTAACCCTTCTGGACCCTGACTCCTTATAGTATGGAGAGGGGAGCCTTTCTTCACCTAGAATCCCTTGCAGGGCTGATCCTTATGAAGGACTAGACTAGATAGCTGTGGCTGGTCCTTTGAGGTGGTTCAAGGGAGTTTCCTTGAACCACCTCAAAGATATAGTGGAATTAGAAAGCATACCAATAAGGGCCCTGAACTTGGTGGTTGGTGAAACAGATAAGTATGGGAAAATAAGTGTGGGAGCTTGCTGGGCAGACTGGATGGGCCGTTTGGTCTTTTTCTGCTGTCATTTCTATGTTTCTTACCAATGCAACAGTAAGTTTTTACATAGTCTTTCCTATGGAGCCTCTTTGGGGTATAGAACCCATCCCTTCTGAGCCTATTATTTTGGTTCAGACTGCCACTGGAAAAAAAAAAAGGAAGACAAACAGAAAGCTTTAGGTTGGCCTGTCACCACCGAAACAGTATTGCCGTTTGGCACTGTTTGGTTTTTCTTGGGAGTCCCGATGTCATCTACTTGGATTTCAGCAAAGCTTTTGATACGGTCCCACACAGGAGACTGGTGAATAAAATGAGAAGCTTAGGAGTGAGTGCCGAGGTGGTGGCCTGGACTGCAAATTGGTTGATGGACAGAAGACAATGTGTGATGGTAAATGGAACTCTCTCTGAAGAGAGAGCGGTTTTAAGCGGTGTACCGCAAGGATCGGTGTTGGGACCGGTCCTGTTCAATATCTTTGTGAGCGACATTGCTGACGGGATAGAAGGTAAGGTTTGTCTTTTTGCGGATGACACTAAGATCTGCAACAGAGTAGACACGCCGGAAGGAGTGGAGAGAATGAGACGGGATTTAAGGAAGCTGGAAGAGTGGTCGAAGATATGGCAGCTGAGATTCAATGCCAAGAAGTGCAGAGTCATGCATATGGGGAGTGGATATCCGAATGAACTGTATTCGATGGGGGGAGAAGGGCTGATGTGCACGGAGCAGGAGAGAGACCTTAGGGTGATAGTGTCTAATGATCTGAAGTCGGCGAAACAATGTGACAAGGCGATAGCTAAAGCCAGAAGAATGCTGGGCTGCATAGAGAGAGGAATATCGAGTAAGAAAAGGGAAGTGATTATCCCCTTGTACAGGTCCTTGGTGAGGCCTCACCTGGAATATTGTGTTCAGTTCTGGAGACCGTATCTCCGAAGAGACAGAGACAAGATGGAGGCGGTCCAGAGAAGAGCGACCAAAAATGTGGAAGGTCTTCATCGAATGACTTATGAGGAGAGATTGAAGAATCTAAATATGTACACCCTGGAGGAAAGGAGGAGCAGAGGTGATGTGACACAGACTTTCAGATGCTTGAAAGGTTTTAATGATCCAAAGACAACGACAAACCTTTTCCGTTGGAAAAAAATCAGCAGAACCAGGGGTCACGATTTGAAGCTCCAGGGAGGAAGACTCAGAAACAATGTCAGGAAGTATTTCTTCACGGAGAGGGTGGTGGATGCCTGGAATGCCCTTCCGGAGGAAGTGGTGAAGACCAGAAGTGTGAAAGACTTCAAAGGGGCGTGGGATAAACACTGTGGATCCATAAAGTCTACAGGATGTGAATGAATGTGGAAAAAAAGATTTGCATTCACAAAAAAGCGGGGAGTAGCTTGCTTTTTACGGCAGTTACTACCCCAAACCAAATAAGCCTGCTACTTCACTTTCAATGCATATCAAGCATAGCTCTCTGCTTCAGTGGCAGGGGGGAAAGACTGATACTTCTCGCATATCCAGCATAGCTCTCTGCTTCAACGGCAGGGGAGAAAGACTGATACTTCACGCATATCCAGCATAGCTCTCTGCTTCAACGGCAGGGGAGAAACACTGATACTTCACGCATATCTAGCATAGCTCTCTGCTTCAACGGCAGGGGAGAAAGTCTGATACTTCACGCATATCCAGCATAGCTCTCTGCTTCAATGGCAGGGGAGAAAGACTGATACTTCACTTTCAATGCATATCCAGCAAAACTCTCTGCTTCAACGGCAGGGGGAATGAAGAAAAGGGGATCTATATACAGACAACCAACAAGGACTGAATTACATAGTCTGGGTAAACAAATAAGCATGGGTGTAGCTTGCTTATTGCGGCAGTTACTACCCCTAACTAATTAAGCTAGATATTTCACTTAGATGCAGCTCCAACACTGCTCTCTACATTAATGGTGGGGGTGGAAGGGAAATAGAACTAAAAGGTTACTAAGAGCCAAGAGTAACAGATAAGTATGAGAGAAAAAAAAGTGAGAAACTTGCTGGGCAGACTGGATGGGCCGTTTGGTCTTCTTCTGCCGTCATTTCTATGTTTCTGTGTGTGAGGATTGCCATCCTACTTATCCTCAGAGAAAGTGAAGTTGCATACCTTTAACAAAGGTTTGCTGAGGAAAAGCAGGATTCCAGTCCTCACAAAGACCTCCTGCATCCCCTTGGAGTTGGTTTCTAAAAATCTTAGTTTTTGCATAGAATGAGGAGCCCTGAATGGGATGCAGGGGAGTAGTTAGGGCTGCATTTGCCCAGTGGGGAATTCTCTACACTTCTATAAGCTTAGAAATAAAAGTCCTGTGCTGTGTTCTATCTAATGATGTCACCCATATGTGAGGACTGACAACCTGCTGTCTATCGGAGACCCAATGTTACAAGTAAGTCACTTCATTTTACTAGTACCAAGTACAGAGTACTGCCACTTTATGCTTTTAAAGCTACAAAATGTTTAGCTTGAAAACTATGCTCAAGAGCTGTCTGAACACATGTATCTGGAATGGAAGCTGTAAGCTTTTGAATTTCTATTAGATTTTTTAATGGTTATATATGCATTTAAACAGATTGGGGTCGATTTTTAAAGCTGTGTGCGCCCGTCCATGTATGTGCAGTTCCCGGTGCGCACAAATGGATGTGCCTATTTTATAACATACGTGCGCTGCTATAAAATCGGATGGCCAAGTGCACATATATAGAAACATAGAAATGATGGCAGAAGAAGACCAAACGGCCCATCCATCCAGTCTGCCCAGCAAGCTTTCACACTTTTTTTCCTCATACTTATCTGTTATTCTTGGCCCTTAGTAACCTTTTGGTTCCTTTTCCCTTCCACCCCTGCCATTAATGTAGAGAGCAGTGCTGGAACTGCATCTAAGTGAAGTATCTAGCTCAATTGGTTAGGGGTAGTTGCGTGCATGTGCGGGCAGCGCCCACAAGGGGGGCTTATTTTCACTAAATATGTGCAGCAACGCAATCAGGCCTTCCCTGGTTCCCTAACCCCCTACCTAAACTTCCTTCCATTTCCCCACTCCCTAAACCTAACCTAACTTTCCCAAAATTTTTTATTTTCCTACTTACTACTCCTCTGGAACAGCAGTAATCTCTGTGCACCGGCGCATACCTCCCCAGAACAGCGTTGAATGATGCCGTCCCAGCCTGCTCCCTGCCGCTCCCTGGCCAGTCCCTTTCGAGAGGCCCAGCACTGGTGTATATACCGGGGTTTACATGCTTGGTTGGGCCCCTTATAAAATGCGTGCGGCGCACAAGGCCCGGCCACGCATGCAGACCCTAGTGTTTGCGTGCTTGGGCCTTTGAAAAATGACTTGATTGGTTCTAACTTAAGTACTGATTTCTGAATATCCTTTTTCTCTTTCAAAAAGTAATCGTAATTTATTTGCCTTCCCAAAACTAGAGCAGGGATCCCCAAACTACAATCCTGGGGCCAAATCCAGAGCACAGAGTTCACTTTTCTGGCCCAAGAGATCAAGTTTCACTTCTTTTTCCCCCTTTCCTCAAATGCAGTGCTGAGGAAAACGCTACAAGGCTCATGGCCTTGCTTAGATTCCATCACTTCCCACTCCTGATGCTGAGGGTCACAAGTGCACTGTCTCTTGTGCCCATTAGGGAGAGCAGGAGAGTGGACTGGTTCTGCAGAGATAAGGCACTTTCTTCAGGCAGTGGTCACATGGGAGCACATACCCACTGCCACAGGGAGAAGTAGCTGCAGCCCAGGTCAGAACAAAATAAAGTAAGGCCCACTGCCTTCTTTGCCATGTCCGCTGCTCCCACAACCACCACCATGCCACAATAGGAAGAAGTGACTGCATCCTGGAAGAGGCCAAAAAAAAGTAGATCTACTGTCTTCTCTGTTGTCACTGCTGCTCCCACCACACCACCATAGGGAGAAGTGAATATCTCAGGACAACCCCCAAAAAAAGTAAGACCCTCTGCCTTCTCTGCCATTGTCGCCACTCCCACCTCCAAGGCATTGCAGGAAGAAGCAACTGCAATCCAGAACAGGACAACAAAATAATAAGAGGAACAAGGTATGCTGATAGGCAAAAGGGACTGGCAGAGGGTAATGCAGGCAACTGAACAGGGTATGCGTTCATCAAACTCTAAGGGAGACTCTCCCCCCTAACCCCTTCCCTCCTTCTTGCCAATTTGAAGTATGCTATGTGGCCCTCTACACAAATAGTTTGGGGATTCCTGCACTAGAATCTGAGTATTGATAGTATAACAAAGGCCTGTGCTACTACAAACAGAGCTAAGTAATTTTGATCCATATTCACTAGCTGTTTAAAGAAAAAAATCAGTACCAGAAAAAAATAACTAAAAACTAAAAAGGTAGCACCATTCTTGAATAAGAGAAAATGCAGCTGAAATGACATAAAGGAACAACAAATGAGGGTCAAAATTGTCTAACTATAAATGTAGAAAATACTGTGATATCAATCATATGAATGTGGGTCCACATATACAGAAAATCATCCACTACTGCTTGTCAAGTAGCAAGTTAACATGTTTCTAACAGTAGAAAACTTCATCTGGCTAAATAAAAACACAACGATAGTTAAACCACCCGTCCTGGACTTGGCCAATTTTCAAATAAAACCCTCAGACCAAGTACAGGACTTAGGAATACAACTAGATGAGACTCTAACAATGAAAATGCACATCAGTAAACTCATCAAAACTGTTTACACCAAGTTGCGTATACTACACCAGTTGAAACCATTATTAACAATGGCAGACTTCCATACTGTATTGCAAACTCTAATATTCTCAAACCTAGACTACTGCAACTCCTTACTACTAGGTCTTCCAGTATGTCAATTAAAACCACTATAACTATTACAAAATGCCGTAGCAAGACTCCTACTAGGATACAAGAAATATGACCACACTACACCCTCGCTGATCTCACTGTATTGGTTACCAGTACAATCCAGAATTCATTATAGAGTAGTAACAATCATTTTCAACATCATTCATTACAATAACTCCAGCTTGTTAGGAGTGACACTACAACCTTACATACCTCAGCGAACATTAAGATCCCAAAATAAAGGATTATTGACAATTCTGTCAATAAATAGCACACATCTGATGCAAATAAGAGATAGTGTTCTCTAGTGGCCCCAAAGCTATGGAATTCTATGCCTGAGATGTTACATAATTTACCTGATAGAAAGAGATTTAAATGCGAACTAAAAACATGGCTATTCAAAAACATGTATGAATTAACCTAATACACCTGAAAATAGAGAACCAGAAAAACAAAAGATGATAATCGAAACATGAAAATAAAACAAATCCAGTGAGAGATGTTTTTAACATGTAATAGAAAATTCACAAGATAGATATTAATACATGTATAGGAATACTACCTCTAACCAATCATTGTTTGTTGAGTCATAACTATGAATGTCACTTTGTAAACCATTGTGATCTATATATAGAACGACGGTATATATAGGGCAGATTTTAGAAAAGTACGCCGGTTTTAAAAGATACTCACGTAGCTTTTAAAATCTTTTAAAATCCGGGGTCGGCGCGCGCAAGGCTGCGCAAAATCGGCAGCCTCCGCACCAAACCGCGCAGCCTGCCTCCATTCCCTCCGAGGCCGCTCCGAAATCGGAGCGGCCTCGGAGGGAACTTTCCTTCCACCTCCTCCCACCTTCCCCTCCCTTCCCCTCCCTAACCCACCCCCCAGCCCTAACTAATTCCCCCCTACCTTTAATCCAAAAGTTACTCCTGCCCGAGGCAGGCATAACTTGCGCGCACCGGGCCGGCTGCTGGCACACCATGTTCCGGTCCAGGGGCTGGTCCAGACGCCGCGGCTATGCCCCCGGGCCAGAACCATGCCCACGGCCCGCCCTGGAACGCCCCCGATGTCACGCCAGCCGCGACATGCCCCCCGACATGCCGTCCCAGGGCTTTGCGCACGCCAGCAGCCTATGCAACATAGGCTCGGCGAGCGCAGGGGGAGCTTGGGGCAGGTTTTCGGGGGGTACGCACATATCTTATGCGCGTGCCCCTTTGAAAATCTGCCCCATAATGTCTAAATAAAAATAAATAAATAAATATCTTTGTCCCCAGATCTCAGTTATGCTTTATACTTGCTGAGTTATTTTGTAATTTCATGTATCACTTTATACAAAACTACTCCATGACCCACTACAGGTGTTAATTAACTTAACTATGCTAAGATTATCATGTCCATTCTGTGCCCTGCTTTACACATCATACTCTCAACTTACTTAACTGGGCCAAAATAGTAATGTTCTCCCTGTACATTGTATCTTTCCCCCTGCCTATTCTATCTACATGTGCATGTATCCACTTTCTCCTCCACACTTCATGCATCTGATGAAGTGAACACTTGTTCTCAAAAGTTAATGCCACAATAAAGCCATTAGTTTATAAGGAACCACAAATCTCTGAATAATTTTTACTGCTACAGACTAAGAGCTCAATGTACTAAGGTATGCCAGCTTTTGCCTACTTATGCTTGATAATTTTTGTGTAGTGCACACATAGTTTTAGCCTATGCAAATGAGCCCAGAAGAAAAATTACATGCATAATTTTCCTCTAGTCTTCTTCACAAAAACGTAACTGTATCTTCCTGAGGTACGTTTCAAATTTTTGCCAAATTTCACCTGTGAAGCATTTATCACATACAGTTTGGGCCAGATTTTAGTACCTATGCGCGGGCGTAGATTTGTGCGCACAACCCGGCGCGCCCAAATCTATGCCCGATTTTATAACATGCGCGCAGCTGCGCGCATGTTATAAAATCTGGGGTCGGCACGCGAAGCCCTAGGGGAGCCCCGATGGCTTTCCCTGTTCCCTCCAAGGCCGCTTGAAAATCAGAGCGGCCTCGGAGGGAACTTTCCTTCTGCCTCCCCACCTTCCCCTACCTAAACCCTCCCCCTAACTTTTATTTTGGAAGTTGCGCCTGCCTCTGGGCAGGCGTAGGTTGCGCGCGCCGGCCAAGTGCTGGCACGCGATCCCCCAGCACGGCCGCTGTGCCGGAGGCCTTGGTCCCGCCCCCGCCCCTTTCACAAAGCCCTGGGACATATGTGCATTCCGGGGCTTGCGCGCATCGCCAGGCCTATGCAAAATAGGCTCGGCGCACGCTTTTAAAATCTGCCCCTTTATCTACATGTTCATAGCTAATGAGCTGATTTGCATTATTAGCTTGAATATGTGCGCTAAACTCGCAAATGATAAATTGGGAATAGTATAAACACTGTTTCTGCAAGAATGAAAAACTGCAAGTTAAAAACACTTTTATTGCATGCTGTCCTGTTTGCGAAATGTGGCACAGCTTAGTGCAAGCCTCTACCAGGACTACCCCTCTGGAAGTTTAAGGAAAAATATTTTGTTTGCAATTCTCCAGTTTCTGCGTGAATGAACTCATGAATGCAGGTTTCCAAACTACCATTTCAAAAGCGTTTTAATTTTAATGTTTGTAAATTAATATGAGTATTGAACTTGAGGTAAACACGTTTTGATATTAGACCTTTGAGAAAACCTTTTAAAAAATGCTATTTTTGCTAAGATGAACAATGAGTGTTTTGGATTTATTTTTCAATGTCTGCATATACATCCATTGACAAAAATATATGAAAGGGAAAACAAAGCTGAGTGGCACAGTATTCTGGGAGGTAATTTCCAAAGGCCTAGCTAAGACGGTCATGTTACAACAGTAGTCTCCCTATCCCAGTGGGTAAACTTGTTCTTCTGCTGACAGGAAAGCCCAGATGGTTATTATCTCTTTAAAAACAATTGATAAGGCCTTTCAAAGAAAACCACAGTAGATTTTTATGGGGGGAAGGGGAAGGGGTGGCGGTTTGAGTCAGCTATCTTGTCTGCAGACACAAGTTTCTATTGTTGATAAGGAGAGGTTACTTTTAGACATATTCCAGGTGCTTTCAACATCTCTTGTACTTGAAGGCTTGTCCAACAACTGGCAGTTACTATTTTATGACTTGTGTTTGCTGTTGTTTGATAGGAGGAGAACATTAGTATTATGTCTCCTTTAGTTATCTCCCTAGAGTAGCCAAAGGAGCACTCAACATATCACCCACCACTCACAAAAAGAAGATGAAATAACAGCTATCCATTTATCATATGATCCTCCCAAAATACAAGCAATAACTTCACAGCCAGACCTGTCACCTCAGCCACTAAACTAATTATAAAGCTTTAAAGTCCCTGTGAGCTTGGCTTTGAAAAGTGCCCTGTCTGTCTCAACCCATATATTTTTCTAACCTAAAGAAGAGACAGAGAAAAAGTAAAAAGACTGCCACATTTAGATTAAAGAAATTTTCTCTGATGACCATGGCTCCAGACTGTTGACAAAGGAATTTTAAGTCTGCTTTATTAGATAAAACACCCAGTTAATCAAAGGTTTTCCCTCCATTCCATGAATATTTATTTATTTAAAAGACATTTATAAATCGCTCTTCCTGATTA
Source organism: Rhinatrema bivittatum (assembly GCF_901001135.1). Lineage (NCBI taxonomy): Eukaryota > Metazoa > Chordata > Amphibia > Gymnophiona > Rhinatrematidae > Rhinatrema > Rhinatrema bivittatum. The sequence goes on from NC_042621.1 coordinate 258,309,170, forward strand.
AGAATTGCTCAAAGCGATGTACAATCAATAGCATAATATAGAAAATGCAGAATATAGAGAAAACCCTTATATAGAACATGCCTAAAATATTTTACATTTTTTGGCTGAAAATGTCTAAAATATTTTACTTTTTTTGGCTGAAAACTAGAAGAAAGAAACAAAACTATCTTTTCTTATTTCCTTTCTGATTTCTTTGTCATTCATGGGGCAAGAAGACTATTTCATTTTTTAAAGTTTCTCTTACATTCATAGCTGTCCCACATAATTGAAAACCAATAAATTCAAAGTATGTATACAACAGCAATAACTGAAGTATGACAGTGGAAACTGATAAAACAACAATGGAGAATGAAATCTCAGTCATGATGCACCTTTAATTGTAAGGGTAACAATTTAAAAAATGTGTGATTGACTGATAGAGACCACAATGAGGAGTATAAGTGTCTTATTAATACAGTGCTAGGTTTTTTTTCTCTTAATCCACCTTTATACATATTTGCATGGCAAAACTAATTATAAAGTAGGGTTTGTTTTTTTCAATATATCTAGGTTTTTGTCAACAATGAATTAAATTTGAGTTTGATAAAAAAAAACAAACTTGATTAAACAGAATTTTTGTTTTAACTAAACTGGCACTAAAGAAATAAAGAACGAAGATCTGAAAACACTTTCCTCAGCAAGTTATGCTATGTTATTGCTACATATTATGTCCCGCAAGTTTTGACTCATTATCTCCTTAACCTTCCAGACATAGGGTAAGTAAGACAATACATATGGATATTATTTTTTTTTTAATTCGTCTTTATTGAGTCAGCAGATACAGAAAAGAACTACAATGAATACTAAAAAACCAATAAAGAATTAACATTAAGACAATGACCCAAATTTTTCCATTTTAATCCCCAATCCAATGAAAATGGACTAAATCCCACTCATTCTAAACACATTCAACCAAACCTCGAAAGATACACTCCTACTGAGTACAGCACACATCATAAGAATGCACCAAGTGCATTAAATATAACCAGCCCCTGCTTTACAAATCAGCCTTTCAGAAGAACCTTGTCCCAAAAAGCAAAGTAACCACTGAGAACCCAAGGTGGTCTGCGACCCTTTACCTCTCTTTTCTGTATGGATTCTAATTGCACCGTTTGATGCAACAAATCTTGCCATTGGGCAAATGTAGGCTCTTCCTCCAATTTCCAACACATTAAGATGGCCTTCTTAGATAGAAGAATGGCAACAGCGAGAAACTGCCTCCCACCTTGAGGCATCAGACATCCCTTATCCCAGATACAAAAATAAATTAAATAGTAATTCCTGACCATGTTATTGAGGATCCCAATAGTTTAAGTAATCCGTAACCTGGCCCCAAAAAGTCTGAAGTTTAAAACATCCTGTAAACATATGACAAAAGCCCCTGGGGACTGACTTACACTTTAAACATAAGTCAGAGTCCCACAATTTCATCTGAATGCAGGTAAGATAAATTCTATATGGATATTATTATTATTATTATAAAGATTTTAGCAGATCATGAGACTTAATATTTTTATCTTATTAACAAACTTGGGCCCTATTTATTAAACTGTGCTAAAATAGCATATTATATATTATGTTACCACAAGTAAAATACCATGGGATTTACTAAACTGCAGTACATGAGTATGCCAAGTAACACGTGTTGCCATGGCCAAGAACTTTGCACATTTCTGGCCACAGCAATGTGTGATGGCAGGCTCCCCACTTTGGGGCCATCATGTTTTAAAGGGTTCGCCATGCTCTTATCCTTCATACCAAAATTCGTAGAGGGCTAGTGAGGAACACTATGACCCCCTTCCCTGCACCTCCATCTGGGCAATAAATGGTGCAAACAACTCATCCCTGTTAAGACTTGCCCCTTTTCCAAAGCCCCACCTCAATTTGAAAAGAACTGCAGCGCCCTTCCAAAACCCTTGAACTCTCCCAGGCTTACCCTGAACTCTCTGAGGATCTAATGGGGGAAGGAATGATCCTCAGTCACTCCTGCTCTGCCAGCTGACCCCAGGCACTCCTTTGCTTCTCTGCATGGAGACAAAGGAGAGACAAGAGTCAGCCAGCCAGCACCATTTTGAAAAATAGCATTTGCAGGATAGGAGCAAGTAGGGATCACTCGTCCCAACTAGACTCCCAGGGAGTTGGGATTTAACAGGGGTGACTTGTTTGTATGATTTATTGCCAGGGTAGTATTGCGGGGAGGGAGGTCACAGTGTTCCCCATGATCCCACCAGCGATTTCAATATGGGAAGGTAGGGGGTGTTTTAAAATGGCATAGTGGACCTTTAAAATCTAGCCTTGGGAGCATCACCATGCATGTTAACTTGCTGATGCTTCTGAGGAAGTCAACTACACCTCTTAAAGTATAGTTAATTTTTCAATAATTTTTCAATAATACACTAATTTGCATGCATTTGTATGCAATGCAGTTCATTATTTTTAATTCATATAGGGCCTGTTTATTTAAAATGTATTGCCCATAATTAATGTAAACCAGATGCTTAAGAAATTGCTCTTCCTCCAACTAGCAAAGGCGAATTAAATTGCAAAGGTGAGAACCCCGGTTCACTCTCTGTTTGAAGTAAAAAATGCAGGGATAACGGCAAATGGTGACTTGTCAATTACATGGCAGAACCTTGTTGGTCAAACAGAGTGGAGCCATAAAAATGCTTTCCTTTGAAGCCTACAGACGTCCTTCTTACCCATACAAATGTTAAAATACCCTCTGGCTCTACTACAAGGGTGGGAGGTGACATGGCTGGAAGTCCGTGGTATTATCACTTGAACTGCAGTGGCACTAAATGAACCTGGCTACAATTGCTGGGATTAAATGGATCTTTTGGCAGAAGGAAAATTTTGAGTTGAATGAACCTATGGCAGTTCTTGGAATCAGAACTTGGGATGTAATCCTGGAACAGGGCCAATGAGGAGCAGGGGATTACTTGCCAATGAACTTTTTTAAATTAGGTATAAAAGAAAGGTTGTCTTTTGTGTACAGTCAGACAGGCAAAGCGAGGAAAACACAGAAGGACATAGCAATAAGGTGAGGTTCCTCCCCAGCCACATGGCTGCTACCATAATGGAGGGAGCAGTTACAGACAGAGGGAAGCATTCCTCCTAACCATAGTCTATAAAATAGTAATTATATAGCAGTACCAAGAAAGCAGTGATTTTTTTATTTTGTAGTGAGGGAAAAGAGTGTGAGTTTCAAGATTTTTCTGACCTTTTGTTTCATTTATAGCTAGAAGAACAGTATTTTAGAATAGTATCTGCATACATTAAGTAGCAGACTGATTTGGTTGCAGGGAAATTCAAAAGATTTGTCACGATTTTATATAGAGTAGAGAGGGAATTTATTTTTTTTTTTTTTGTGAGAACTGGGACTTCCAATCTCCTGAAGTAAGTGGACACTGCAGCTGAACTGAGCTCAGGATTTCAAGAATCTGCATTGGCTTTATCAAGCACAAAGGAAAACAGAACTCATGTGAGACTTAACTGAGAACTTATATTATTATTCTTGCCAAAATTTAGGTGGGAGTTTGAAATATTTTGCAAGTTAACTGAGCCAAGATGCAGAGAAGAGCTAGTGATTTTTCTTTTATATTTTGCAACCTGATTTTCCCCACTTTTCAATATTAATAAAATCTTCTTTCTTTTTTATTATAATGCCATTTGTCAGTGTTTGCTATAAAGTATAAGAATCCTAATGCGCTGTGTAACTGTGCATGCACTGATATTATATGTAATACTTGCTGTAGCTACATAAGGTGGGTTTTATGTTATCCCTTATTGTTCTATTCTCTGCTCCAGCCTCTCCTCCCCATCCCTGGGAGACCCTTTAGTTGTGTGGGTGCATTACATGTGTCTGTCCCTAAACACACAGCTGAGAGGTGGAGTTATTTTTGTGGCCCCTCCCACAATAGGGGAGAGGTTTACATTAATATCTGTTAACTGAGCAATAATGTGCATTATTGCGAAAATGCAGCTTAGTAAATAGCCCCCCCCCCCCCCCTCTGATTATACCAAGATAGATTTTTTTTTTATCTTTTGAGATGTGATGTTGAATATGCCTGTGGAAAATATTCTACATATAAAAAACAAAAAGCTCTTTTTTAGAAGGCAAATATGAGGTTTGGATTCTTTTAAAAAACCTCCATATTTAAATTGGAATCACTGTACGATTAGATGCAAAGGATATCACTTATGAATTTTAGAAGTCATGTAATATTTTTACCATATGGCATTTTCCAGGAAAGCTGAGACTATTGATGACTTCATAATGAATCTGAAACATTGTCTAAAGAACGTCACTTACGGTACTCTTTAGTCTTCTACTAAAACCACAGGCAGTGTTTTTTTCATCTAACACACTCAAATGCTACCTATCTTGTAGAAATTGTTTGACATTTTTTTTACAGTTATCTTTTCTTAAGATACTGGAAAGGTTTCTTCTTTTCACACACTGCAATAACAAAATTCCATTTCTTATAAGTAGTGTAGAACTGAGGCTCACTTAAGTCGTAAACTAGGTTTTACCTCTGGAAGAATATGCCTTATCTGTTTCTCATTGCCCATGTGTAGGCTGAATTAACATGGAGTCTGATTTCAGTTTCTATCTCCAAACATAAGTCTCTCCAGACCAGGGTTCATGAATGAGAATAAGTGCACTTCTAAAGATGATAGCCTTTTGAAATGAATGACTGATCTTTCTCTGCCTAAATCAGTCTTATCTGACTGTCAGTGAGTCTGCTTATCCACCTAGAACATGATTATTGGTAATTAGGCGGAAATGAAATTTCTATAAATAAATAGTGAGTTTTGGTTTAGTGACACTGGATAGAAAGTGGAATTATGCTGATCAGGAGTTCCTGAAAATGTTTTCGCAGTAAACTTAGATAAAGAGTGATATCTTGCAAGTGGTCAAACTTCTATGACAGGCAGTGTAAGCCAGGAAACAAGGGCAGACTGATGTGTCAATTGTTTTTTTATCTGCCATCATCTACTATATTAGTCTGTTATTTTGAGGTAATTTTATCTGTGGTGTGGGGTAGTAGTTAACACTACTCAGCGTCAGAATGTAACTTTTGCATAATTCTCTGTGCAATGGAAATATACATTCTGCTTCATTTGTTTTTCTTTACTTCTTTTTCTTTCATTTCAGTATTAATTATGTTCGAGGATCAATTACCTTATATATCATCAATCTTCATCGGTCAAGAAAAAAAATTAAGCTGGCTGGGACACTGCGAGATAAGATTGTGCATCAGTATCTCCTTCAGCCTTCTGGAACAGAGGGGCTTCAGTCAAAGTAAGTGCAAATATCTGGATAATTTGGTAATGAACTTCTTGGGAAGGCATACTGTGGCACAGCGTAGAATATGTCTCCCCGGTTGAGTCCATCTGTGGCTAAACTATATGTTGGAAATCTTATAAAGGGATATGAGTCTCAAGATAGCTCAAATGCAGATGTGTGGTTTTCCAGATTATTTGCCTGGATGTAGAAGCCTAAGTTAACTCCTTAATGCTGAAAATCTATGCTAAGTGCAGAGGAGGAGAAGCCTAGTGGTTAGTATAGCAGGCTGAGAACCAGCGAAGGTAGGATTCAAGTCCCACTGCCACTCCTTCCAACCGTGGGCAAATCATTTCAACCTCTATTGCCTCAGATGTGGATGTGATTCGGTTATTTTCACTTTCGAACAATAGAAGGACTAGGGGGCATTCCATGAAGGTAGCAAGTAGCACATTTAAGACTAATCGGAGAAAATTCTTTTTCACTCAAAGCACAATAAAGCTCTAGAATTTGTTGCCAGAGGATGTGATTAGTGCAGTTAGTGTAGCTGGGTTCAAAAAAGGTTTGAATAAGTTCTTGGAGGAGAAGTCCATTAATGGCTATTAATCAATTTTACTTAGGGAATAGCCACTGCTATTAATTGCATCAGTAGCATGGGATCTTCTTAGTGTTTGGGTAATTGCCGGGTTCTTGTGGCCTGGTTTTGGCCTCTGTTGGAAACAGGATGCTGGGCTTGATGGACCCTTGGTCTGACCCAGCATGGCAATTTCTTATGTACTTATGTTCAGATACAAGCTTAAATCTTGAGCCCTCTGGGGACAACAAAAAATACCTAGAATATCTGAATGTAACTTGCCTTAAATTACAGTGAAAAAGCATGAGCAAAATAAATTACTTTCTTTTCCCCATCCTAACTCTGCCCTGCAGCCACCTACATTTTAGGGGGCCTAAATTTAGGTACCTGGTGAAAACAGGCTGCTACATTTAAGTGCTCAATCCTATTCAATTTTCAAAGAGGCAGATTTAGGGGATTTTGGTGTTTAGTTCCCAAAGTTTAGGCATATAAATCCACTGAAAACTGAGCCCTATATATTATCAAAATTCACTCTCAGCTCTTTATTTTTCACTGCACTTTTATTTAGAAAGAATTTATTCTACCATATTATTGCACCAAAAATGTCTACACATAACTACAAGAATTAATATGTAGACAATCTGAATTAAAATCAGTGGGGGCTCAATGACTCGGTGGTAATTCTGTTCACTGCGATATGAGAGACCTAAGTTTGCCAAAGTTGGCATCTGCTCCTCTGCATTATCAGACCTGTGTATGGTTTGGAGACAACATTCACAGCCCCTGGCTGGAGGAAAGAGGTCCCAGCCATCGTGCTGGCTGACCAAAAAAACATTTCTATTGTGTTTCAGAGGGCCTTCCTGCCAGAGGACGTTTACTACTATAGCTGGACTAGATGGGAAGAGGTTAAGACATAAAGAGGTCCATATTCAGACACAGACTGGCTAGCAAAGTTAGCCGAATAAACTTATCCAGCTAAATTTGGAGGCATATTCAATAGTGAAACCGCACTGTTGAATATAGTTGGCTATCTTAAAGTTAGCCGGCTAACTATAGACACCTAACTTTAGGACTGACTTAACCAGCTAACTCAATTCCTCCCAGTTATGCCCCTAGAACACCCCTAATGTAGCCGGTAGAATTTACCTGGATAAGAGCCCAAATATTCATTTCAATGCTTTTGAATATGGACCTCAAAGTTTTCAGCCATTGCTTCCATATGAGGAGATGATTCCAACTGAAATGGAAATGAAAAGAACACAAGAACATAAAAATAAGGGGCACAACCAGCATTGGTTGTGCCCCTTATTCTCAAGAGTATATGAGACATGCAGAGAAGGCCCACAGTGCCGGGTATCTGTCCTGTGGAAGTGCTACCCATTTGTTTCCTGATTTCCAAGCCTTGCCTTGCCTTGTCTTGTTCCAAGATTCCTGCACTTGAATTTGTGTTCCAAGAATCATGCCCTTGTATTTAAAGATTCCTGCTCTTGTATTTATTTATATGCAGCACTCCTGCCCATAAAGCTTCCTGATTCTCAGTTCTGTCTCCAGTGTCCTGCTTGTGTCCAGTTCTGGTGTTCCTGTTCCATGTGTTTTTCCTGGTGATTCTCCAGCTCCTGACATTGCCACTGCACCTCCATCTCACCTCTCCAAGCATGTACCTTCCCTTCGTGGCAGCCTGATTGCCAAGCTCACACCCCAGTGACAGATTGAATCAGCCCAAATCTGAGGCAAGGGTGGCCCAGTGAATTTTGTTTTCCTCCTGTTAATCACATATGCTGTGTCAAGATGGTTTCCCCACAACAAATTTATAATTGTAATTAATTCTGCAAGACCCCTTGGATATGATCGTCAGCCATGGAGAGATGAAGAGCATTTAGCTCAGGTCATGCGCAGTTCCATGCTGGCATTCCAGTTTTCCATATGGGTTATTGTCCTACAGCAATAGACTTCATTACAGGCTGCATTCATAGTGTCCAAGCCTTTGTCCAAGGCTGCACCCTTAGTGTCTATGACTCCACCTAAGGCTACACCTGCAGTGTCCAAGACTCTACCCAAGGCTGTGCTCACAGTGTCCAAGACTCCACCCATGACTGCACCCGCAGTATCCAAGTCTCCATCATAGTTCCCTCTAAACTGAGTGCCTGAGCAATTGCTCATACATTTTAGAGCATCGCTCACCTAAATCTTTCTTTGCGCTATATACAGAAAGGCAACACTAATAATGTCGCTCAAAAATTGATGGTTCAAAAAAATTGTTGCTCACACAAAAAATAAATTGCACACACCTAATCACTCCTTGGAGGGATCATTGGCGCCGGCAGGAGATCGACTGCAGGAGGTCGTTCAGCGAGGGTTCCGGCGCCTCGCTGAACGACCTCCTGCAGTCGATCTCCTGCCGGCGCCATTTTCCGTACGGAAAATGATTCGCGGCGGGAAATCGCTCCCTGACCCCCGCTGGACCTCCAGGAACTTTTGGCCAGCTTGGGGGGGGCCTCCTGACCCCCACAAGACTTGCCAAAAGTCCAGCGGGGGTCCGGAAGGACCTCCTGCCGTCGAATCCTGTTGGTCTATGGCCGCCGCCATTTTTCGGCGCCATTTTGGAAAATGGCGCCGGCCGAAGACAACAAGATTCAGTAGCAGGAGCCCGTTCCGGACCGCTGCCGTTCCGGACCCCCAGGTAATTTAAGTCATTTGGGGGGGGGGGGGATTGAAGGAGGTAGGATTTGGCAAGGAAATGTTTAAGTTATTTGGGGGGGTTCGGGAGGGTGGGGGATTTAATTTAAAGGGTCGGGGATGGGTTTTAGCGGGTTTTAGTGTGCCGGCTCACGATTCTAACGATTTATAACGATAAATCGTTAGAATCTCTATTGTATTGTGTTCCATAACGGTTTAAGACGATATTAAAATTATCGGACGATAATTTTAATCGTCCTAAAACGATTCACATCCCTACTGTGTATACCCCTTATTCTCAGCAGTATATAAGACATACTCAGAAGGCACACTGAGCTGGTTCAATAGCCATCTTGGCATCTGCCCTGCAGAAGTGCTACTCGTTTGTTTCCTGATATCCAAGCCTTGTCTTATCTAAGTATCCAAGCCTAGCCTTGTCTCAGTATCCAAGCCTTGTTTTAGTTAAAGTATCCTGTTCCAAGCTTGGAGAAGAGACGGCTGAGGGGGAATATGATAGAGGTCTTTAAGATCATAAGAGGTTTTGAACGAGTAGATGTGACTCAGTTATTTACACTTTCGAATAATAGAAGGACTAGGGGGCATTCCATTTAAGTAGCACATTTAAGACTAATCGGAGAAAATTCTTTTTCACTCAACGCACAATAAAGCTCTGGAATTTGTTGCCAGAGGATGTGGTTAGTGCAGTTAGTGTAGCTGGGTTCAAAAAAGGTTTGGATAAGTTCTTGGAGGAGAAGTCCATTAACGGCTATTAATCAAGTTTACTTAGGGAATAGCCACTGCTATTAATTGCATCAGTAGCTTGGGATCTTCTTAGTATTTGGGTAATTGCCAGGTACTTGTGGCCTGGTTTGGCCTCTGTTGGAAACAGGATGCTGGGCTTGATGGACCCTTGGTCTGACCCAGCATGGCAATTTCTTATGTTCTTATGTTCTTATTTGTGTTTCAAGATTCCTGCACTTGTATTTATATACAAAACTCCTGCACATAAAGCTTCCTGATTCTCAGTTCTGTCTCGTGTCCTGCTTGTGTCCGGTTCTGGCATTCTTGTTCCATGTGTTTATCCTCGGGATACTCCAGCTCCTGACCTTACCTTCGTGCCTCTACCTTGCCTTCCCCGGCATGTACCTTCCCACTGAGGCAGCCCTGATTGCCAAGCCCAGACCCCTGTGACAACAGTACTCCAGGTATAGCCTCACCATGGATAGATACAGAGGCATTATTGACATTCTCCATTTTATAACCCTGTTTTTGAAGGTAATATATTCTTCCAAGGCACACAAAGAATGTCTATATATCTCTGGGGCTGTTTTCCTCAACCACTGATCCCCTCTTATATTGGTTCCCCAGGGGTGAGTCCTTTCTATGGGAGAAAGCTAGTGCTTGTGGCCTAGGCGGTGAGGTGACTCCCTTTTCTGTGTGCAGCGGAATAGTAAAATTGTTGATGTTGGATGGGACAACGTATACAGGACACAGGTCTGTGTGTTCAAAAAATAAAGTTTATCAATAGGATGGCAGGACTTTGAATATCATGAATTTTGAGGATATATCAAGGTCCACTACAAGATAAGTGTTTTTAATTGCAAATAAGAAAAATAACAAAAAGAAACATTTAGTGCTGACCAGTGACCAATGATTATAACTTATAGATGTGGTCCAGTTATAAACCGTTAACACTCTATCAATGAGGGTAAACAGCGTCTTTGAATATGAAGGTCATTTATAATTTTGTCTCACAACTCTATATGGTTGATCTGTTTGTTCTTCAATCTATGACACAGTCTCCCTGACCTTGTCTCCAAAGAGATTGTCCCATAAGCACGGGACATATTCCAATTTATCTTGGATGCCTTCTTTCAGGCCACTAGTCCATAACAATTCCATTCCCTGAGTTCCAATAATGGCGGATTAACCCCTAGCCACAGAATCAAAAGCTTCATAAATTGAACAAATGTGTCACTCACATTCCTCCACATTCAGGAATGCCTGATGACAGGCTCCTCACTCAGGGAGTTCATAAATACAATTATGCAAATATTGTTAATGCAATTGTGCAAATATTACATCATATAAAGTTGGTGGTTGGCTATTCTGGAGTTAAGCATTAACCTTTTTAAGAACTTTTCTTCTGAACAGATTGAGCAATCTTGGGTCCTTCCCGGATAGGGAGAGTAAGTGATCATTTTCTTTGCTTTCTTAAGAGTGAACTCTATCATTCCCACTGATAGGGAAGTTGGACCACTCCAAAACCATGAGACTCTGTACTCTGTACTTAAGAATCAGTTTTCATGCAATTGGTGGACAAGAAGCTGGACTCTTCACATTCTGATTTGAAAGTCTTGGAGAATTTTGTGAACCGAAAGGGCTGCTAGCTCTGACACAGTCTCTAAACATGGAGAATGTCAAACACCTCTTTGTAAGGGTCTTTATCCTTTAGCACATGGACATTGATGGCCTTTCCCAGGTTATCTACAAATCTGGACTAAAAAAGTTCTTCGGATGGAGAGGTGTGCTCTGGTAGATCTGGTAGGGGATCAGAAGGGATACTTGTTGACCCTGCTTCTGAATTAAATAAGGGTGGGATTCTCACCCAAGACTTAAATGAAGACAAAGGAGATAGGGTGAAGACCTTGATGATCTCAAAGGTCTGAGCTCCTGCAGATTGTGAGGGACAGATATTCTGTGTCCCTCTTCCTCTGACAGCCAGTGAATTTCCTCCAATGCTATTGATGGAACCGACCCCTGAGGGCTAACCCCCAAAACAGGTAGCTGTTGTACTGGGCTAGAAGCTGCTAGGACTCCCCTTTGAGGGAGGGCACTGGTCATCAGGTATGCGGCAAGACATAATATCTGGCTGCTAAAATTGTATAGAAAGTATTGAGCAACTCTACCATTTGGTTCATTGGCTGATGTCCCTGTGGTAATGTTGGTGAAGATACATCCTCCACAGAAACCAGAATAGGATAATCACTCTGAGAGGCTTCTCCAGAACTCCACAAAGAGGCTTCTGACTGAACCTCTTAGGATTATCCTACTGCAGCAATCAGGGGTAGGATGAAGCAGATGAAAGCTCAGGTTTCCAGATGGGTTGCAAGTATTTCCTTGATGCCATCAAAAGGGTTCCAGTAAGCTTGGTATCTGGAAATCTTCTTAGCTAGAGAAAATGAGGTGACCTGGAATGAATCACCCTCAGTCCTGTCCATGTTGACAACCCTTAGAAATCATCATGGATTTGTCCTTGCACGGACTCAGATAGTTCCCATGCCAATTGCACCAAGCGAATCCTTTCTTCTGGTGCCCGGTACTTAAGCACCAACTGTACCGCTGGCACCGGATGCCTTGATGGCACCAACGTCTTCTGATGCATCAATGGTACCGGGTGCATTGTTGGCACCAGACTGCTTTGCGTGTATGGTGCAAACTGAAGCCTTTGTACTTCGGCACAATTGCAGTGAGCTCAGATACTTTGACAGTACCAATCACACTGATTGCTTAGGTTTCAGCAACTAAAATGGAAATAGTCATGAAATCCCAGTCCTCTCTTACTGCCACTTCTAATAGTAGCTAATGGTTTTTATTTTGATTGAATTTTACTGTAATGTTTTATGTAATTTGCATATTTTATAATTATGTTCTTGTTATTAACCACATTGGTAATGAATTTGGATTTTATGGAATATAAGTACACCAAATGTAAATAAATAAGTAAAAAAAAAAGAATACATATGCGACATTAGGGCTTCTCTTGTTGGTGCTTTTTGTTATGTTCAGGCTTGTGAACCCTTGGGCCGATGAGGGGATGTTACACCTTGCGGAGGATCCGTAGGTTCTCTCGTCGGGTGGCGAGGCAGGACAGAGGAGGAGAGCAGCTGACCCTTGGCACTGAAGTCAGAAGCTACTGTGGAGTCGGACAAAGAGATGAGCAGATGAGCGGTCTTCACCACTGGTGGTCTGTGGTCCCCCTGGGAGGAGCCCGTAGGGACCCGACCGCTGGGACTTAGGTGGACCTAGAGAGGTCAGGGTATCAGTGCAAAGGCCAACTGGAGCTTCGCCCTGGAAGCCTGCGGTCCCCCCAGGAGGAGCCCGTATGGACCCGGGCCGCTGGGACTTAGGTGGGCCCTTGGAGATGGTAGTCCAGAAGAAGTCCGAAGCCGAGTGCCAGAGGGTCGTCACTTGCCAGTCCGAAGTCAATACCAGGAATCACTGTCAGCCAATCCGAAGTCAATACCAGGAATCACCGTCAGCCAATCCGAAGTCAGGAACCAGGAACACCAAGACGTAACAGGGAATCAAGATGCTGGAACTCACCGAAGCAAGCAGACTCAAACAACACTCACAGGAGACGTTGCCAAGTCAAGGAATGAGCAGAGGAAGCCTCCTTAAATACTTCCTCTGCTCTGGATCATTGGAAGCAGGTGAGCATTGTTAAAGGGATCAGGTCCCTTTAAATTCAGTGAGGGGGCGCAGCCTCATGCCTAAGATGGTGGTGGCCATCTTGGATTCCATGGCGGCAGCCATCTTGAATCCCATCGCGTGGGAGAAGCTGTGGTTGCCGCACCGGGAAGGCTAGGACGGCTCTCCAGCATGTGGGCACCCCGAGGACCCGCACCAATGCGCGAGGGCAGCAGCACTGGGCCAGGGCTCCTCTCTGGACGTTTGCCGTGGCGGGTCACTGCCGCGGTCAGGTAGGGGGGGTGCGCCTGCGGACGACCGCGGGCACGGAACACAACACTTTTTTATATACTTTGGCAGCTTTAAAGAGGAGTTGATGAGTTCCTTCCCAAAGCTCCAGAAGATTGGCCACTGTTTAGTTGACTGCTGGGGGTCAAAGCAGTTAAAGGGGGTACCTTGGGGTGTCTACCATGGACGATGAAGAAAGGAGAGAATCCTGAAAATTCTCAGGTATGAGAACTGTCACTGACTGGTCCTGTACTCTGGAATACCATGCCACTTGAAATAAGACTACAGACAAATCTGAAATTATTCAAAACTAATCTGAAAACCTGGCTTTTTAAACAAGCATTTTATAAAGATAAAGAAAAGGAGAAAAAATAGTTGAGCGATAAGGATGCACCAAGCTAGAAGTTTTTAGTAACCTACATAAGCACATTAATGTTAAAATCAAACTGCCTAATTTGTTCCTAACAATCAGGTTTAACTTACACACCTAGTTTATTATTTTAAATTGTTACCCTCCTCATTTCACTAACAGACCATATTATTATGGGGTTAGACAAAGGACACTCCTTCTTACTAGTCCTATTAGACATCTCGGCGGCTTTCGACACCGTCAACCATACCATCCTGTTGGATCGCCTAGCAGATATCGGCATCTCCAGATCTGCTCACAACTGGTTCAAGTCCTTCCTCAGCAATAGGACTTACAAAGTCAAAATCAACAATAAAGAGTCACCCCTAACAAAATCTAATCTTGACGTACCACAAGGATCTTCTTTATCCCCAACCCTCTTCAACATATACCTCCTCCCCCTCAGCCAACTGTTAACAGATCTCAACCTAATTCATTATCTGTACGCAGACGACGTACAGATTCTAATCCCCATAACAGAATCAATCTCAAAAGCACTCACCCATTGGAATAACTGCCTACTATCCATCACCAATCTACTCAACAGCTTAAACTTGGTCCTCAACGCCTCTAAGACAGAGCTTCTCCTCATCTCCTCAAATGATAACAATATCTCCCAACCATCACCACTCAACTCTCACATCACCTGTAAGCAGGTTAGAGATCTTGGGGTGATTTTAGACAATCGACTAAACCTAAGGAAAATGGTCAACACAACAACTAAAGTCTGCTTCTACAGATTACAGGTCCTAAAACGACTTAAACCACTCTTATTCTTCCACGACTTCAGGACAGTCCTCCAAGCGCTACTGTTCGCCAAAATAGACTACTGCAGCGCCCTTCTACTAGGACTCCCCAAATCCACTACCAAACCTCTGCAGATGATACAAAATGCGGCAGCAAGATTGTTGACCAGTACCAGCCGCTGTGAACACATCTCACCCATACTCAGGAACCTACACTGGTTACCAGTGAATTTCAGAATTTTATACAAATCAATCACCTTAATCCACAAAACCATCCATCATCAACTTCAACTTGACCTGGAAATACCATTCAAACTCCACTCCTCTAACAGACCAACTAGAGATATTTACAAAGGCACTCTCAATGTTCCCCCCACTAAAGCCACACGCCTCGCTACGACCAAAGACAGAGCCTTTTCGATAGCAGGCCCATCTATCTGGAATAGCATCCCATCAAATCTCAGACTGGAGCCTTGCCTTTTAACTTTCAGAAAAAGACTTAAAACTTGGCTCTTTCACCAAGCCTTCCCTGAACCACCAGACAATTACTAGTTGGCCTTCATTCCTACCCAGTCTGGCACTCTGTTTCTCGAAGAAAAAATGGACTCTGAGACTTTCAGGTTAAAGCACCGTTTTTAAGTTTTTTAACTTGTACACTCTATGGTAACAATACTTTTACTGGCCTTTCTTCTTTCCAGCTTGTTGTAAGCTCCCAAGTTCTCTCCCCCTGTTGATTGTAACGTTGACTTATTCCTACCTATTATTATCTTTCGTTTACTTGAATTGTTACTCTAGTTTCCCCTTTGTTAAACTGTAAACCGATCCGATATGGTTATTTACTATGAAGGTCGGTATAAAAAACTGTTAAATAAATAAATAAATAAATGATGGCACACTAGTAATTTGTAATCTATACCACCCATATTTCTCTTTATCGTGCCCTTCTGTAAACCGTTTTGATGGTATTTAACTTAACGACGGTATAGAAAAATGTTTAAATAAACAAATAAATAAATAAAACTCCGCCCATGGCAGTAATTGGACCGTCATTTTGCTGCTCAGAAACATAGGCCCGAAGGAGAGCTTTCAAGGTCTGATTGGTTCTGTCAGTTAGTCCATTAGATTGGGGGTGATAAGCCGAGGAAAAGTCGAGGGACATATTGAGCTTATTAAATAGGCTCCTCCAGAACTTTGAGGTGAACTGTACCCCTTGGTTGTTCACAATGTGTTCAGGTAACCCATATAAACAGAAGACTTCTTTGGAGAGCAAGATTGGTTGCTAAGGGCAGTGAAGGTAAGGAAATGAAGTGTGCCATCTTTGAGAAGTGGTCCACGAAGACTCAGATAACAGTATAGCCCTCTGATGTGAGAAGATCCAAAATAAAGTCGATGGATATATGAGTCCATAGCTTGTCCAAGACTAGCAGAGTTTGGAGAAGAACCCACGGGGGCTGGTGAGACAGCGAGTTGTGAGCACATAAATCCACATATGCCCAGATGTATTAGCGTGAGATCATCTCCATAGTCTTTCGGACCCTCTGATGTCTGCCCAGCCAAGAGGCATGGCTCCGCTTGAAGACGATTTCTCTAAGGCATCGGGGTACTGTCATCTTGCCAACAGGAATAGACAAGGAGGTTGTAACGAGAATCTTGGCTGGGTCTAAGATGAACTGTGGTTTGGTGGCAGTATCAGAGGGGTTGAATGACCAAGACAGGGCATCTGTCCTAGCATTCATCTCAGCAGGATGAAAGACTATGTGGAAGTCAAATCTGCTGAAGAATAAAGATCACTGAGCCTAGTAGGGTTGAGCATCTTGGCCTCCTGGAGGTAGAGAAGATTTTTGTGTTCAGTCACAACAGTGAAGGGGTGTTTGGCTCCCTCTAAGAGATGTCTCCACTCTTCAAGAGCAAGCTAGATGGCCAGAAGTTCCCGGCTCCAGTGATATAATTTGTCACGGTGGACTAAAATCTTCTAGAGAAGAAGGAACAAGGATGAAGTTTGCCATCAAGTGCTGCCTGCAAAAGAATTGCTTCAGTTCCAATGGAAGAAGCATCCACCTCGAGGAAGAAGGGACAATCTAGGTCCAGGTGATGAAGGAAGAATGTGGATTTGAAGGCCCTTTTGAGTTGCTCAAAGACCCAGACTGTGTCCTCAGGCCACTCTTTAGGGAATGTCCTTTTAGGTGAATGCCATGAGCGGAACTGTAAGCGAACAGTAGTGGGGAATGAATTGGTGATAGTAATTTGGGAACCCCAAGAAGCATTGTAGCATTTTAAGTCCCATGGGCTGGTTTTGTGGTCAGCGGTTTGCGATCCCATCCTGCAGACTGCCACTCTTATCTCTGCCCCAGGAAGCCTGGAGATGCCCGACACTGGTCTTCTTCTCTGAATGTGATGGCAGGCCGAGCCATGGCCCAGCAGCATGTTGCACGGCACATGCGGCAAGACGTCGCAGTCCCTGGTTCTGCTCCACTTAGGGCACTCGCGAGACAATCACCTCCTAATTTAAAGGGTCAGCAGCAGGAATCCAGCAGAGGTGCCTCCTAATGACATCACAGCTTCTATTGTACATAAGGCCTTCCTGGATACCCCTCCAATGCCTCGGCAATAGGTCGACTCTGTTGGAAAAGTGCTTTGCCTCTACGTTCCTGGTTCCTGCTCCTTGATTCCTGGTTCCTGATTCTGCTGTGTGTCATTCCTGAGTTCCTGTGTTCTATTCCTGGTTCATTGGCAGTCTCATTTGTCTTCTGAGTTCTTGTCTTCGTGGTCAGTCTTCCTTTCATCTATCTTCAGCATTTCATCTTCTTCCTGTGGTCCCTCATCCTCCTTCCTCCTTTTCATTCCTTGTCCCATTTGATTGGACCTCTGGCTTTGACCTTGGATCTGGCTTTGACTTTAGATTGGACATCTGACTTGACCTCCACCTGCCTCTGATCACTGCTTGCTTACCATTGCTAATTGTACTTTGCCTGCCCTGAACACTGCATGAACCATGATACTGTGTTAAATACGCCCTCCTCTGATCACAGCCTGAACCTGACTTTGTTTGCCTCCTGCCTACCCCAACCGCTGCTTATCCTGACTCTGCTTTCTTTGCTGTGCTGGCCTGCAACCTCCTCTACGTGACAGATCTTCACTTCCACAGAAGCCCACGCCTAAGTCCAGCCAGCCTTGGCACCCGAGGGCTCAACCTAAGGGGAACAAGGGCTGGAATTGGTAAAGCTCCAGTTGGGCCTCTGTTCCAGCCAGTTCTGCCTGCCGACAGTGGGGACCTACAAGGCTCCTCCCTGCAGGCTGTGCCAACCCCACCTTGGCCTAATGGTCCAATTCTGCAACAGATTGCCGAGGCCTTGCACCTGGCAGATGCCTCAGGCCTTCAGGTCATTCCTGGCCTGGCACAGAAGATTCAGCAGCAGTAGCAGTTTCTTGAGCTTCTGGCAGGCTCCATGGAGCGACTCAGTCATCTGGATGCAATGGCAACCTCAGCTGCTTCTTCATCTCCTGCAGCATCTCCAGTGGCACCTTCTCCTACCAGCTCTGCCCCAGTATGCAGGGGACCCAAAATTGTGCCAAGGATTCCTGAACCAATGCTTTATGCATTTTTCTCTCCAGCTGGCACTGTTTCCTAATGACTCTGTCAAGACCACCTTCATCCTCTCCCTGCTGGATGGGAAGGCCTTTACCTGAGCCTCTCCATTGTGGGAGTGAGCAGATCCTCTTCTCCAACAGTTTGCCAAGGCCTTCAAACTCATCTTTGACAAATGTGGCCAGCTAGCCACCATGGTTTTGGATCTCCTTCACCTTCGTGAGGGCTCCTGAACTCTGATGGACTATGCAATAGAGTTTCGAACCATGGCTACGAAGCTGAACTGGGGAGAAGACAGTCTCCCTAGTATCTTCACAGAAGGGCTATCTTCACGAGTCAAGGATGAGCTGGCAGCCCGAGAGCTCCACCCACCATGCAGACCAATTGCACAAGCTCCCCACTTTCAATACCCTCTCTCTCCCACTCCGACTGCAGCATCAGCTCAGGCACGTCCAGAAGAATCAATGCAGCTCAGTTAGGGGTGCCTCACCTCCAAAGAAAGGTTCCGCCAATGACAACTGGGACTGTTTTTCTACTGTGCCAGGACCAGGCATCAGCTCGCACAGTAACCACTGAAGACAGGAAACTGCAGAACCTAGCATCTAGTGGGGAGGTGAACCTAAGCTTTACAGCCCCAGCTCCTCAACTGACACTCCTGGTGAATATTGCTGTGGGAAACCAGGAGTTCTTCACTCTAGCCTTGGTTGACTCTGGTTCCAGGGGAAACTTCATTATGAAAGCCCTCATTGACTACTTGCAGCTTCCCATGGTTATCAGGAAAACACCCCTTGTCATTTTTTCTATTCATGGAAAACCCCTGCCTGGCCAAATCACTCAGGCCACAACTCCCCTACGCATGTGCACCAGATTACTGCATGTGGAAACCATAGTATTTCATGACATTGATAAGGCAGTACAGTTGGCTCTTTCTTGGCTACAACTCCATTCTCTGCAGTTCGTTTGGGCCTCTTTACAGCTGCCCAGCTGGGGATCTCATTGCCATGACTCCTGCTTACAATGGGTGGAACCACCTCTCCACTTACCCCTAGCGATAACTCTGGTGGGGTTACTCTCACAGGTTGACTATGCTGATGTCTTTTCCAAAAAAAAGGCTGAGATGCTGCCCTCTCACAGGATGTACGATTGTGCCATCGACCTGCTACCCAACTCCAAACCTCCTCATGGCAAGGTATATCCGCTTTCCATACCGGAGACCAAAGCAATGACAGATTACATCAAGGAAAACTTCGACTAGGGTTTTATCTGGCCCTCTACCTCCTTGGATGAGGCTGGCTTCTTTATCACTAAGAAGGATGGCTCCTTGTGCCCTTGTATTAACTACAGAGGACTAATTGCTATTACGAAGAAGGACCGGTACCCTTTGCCCCTTATCACAGAGTTATTTGATTGTCTCCAAGGATCTAGAGTGTTCACTAAATTGGACCTCCAGGGCGTCTACAATTTAATTCGAATTTGGTCTGGAGATGAGTGGCAGACAGCCTTTAACACATGGGAGGGGCACTATAAATACCTTGTAATGCCATTTGTTTTATGCAATGCACCTGCAATATTTCAGAAGATGATGAATGAAATTTTCAGAGACCTCCTCTACCTTTGTGTCGTTGCATATCTCAAAGACATTCTCATCTTCTCGAAGGACCTCAGTTCCCATCGCCAAGAGGTATGCCAGGTACTCCAGAGGCTAGGAGACAACAAACTGTATGCAAAATTAGAGACATGCCTTTTTGAGAAGGAGAGTCTTCCCTTCTTAGGATACATCGTGTCCAGCCAGGGCTTCTACATGAACCCAGATAAGGTCAAGAGTATCCAAGACTGACCACAACTAATAGGACTACATGCTCTACAAAGATTCTTAGATTTTTGCCAACTATTACCAGCATTTTATTCCTATCTACTCTAAGATTATGGCCCTCCTTACAGCGTTCACCCGCAAGGAGGCTAACACCAAGGCCATCACCGCCTTCTGATTCTGCTGTGTGTCATTCCTGAATTCCTGTGTACTATTCCTGTTTCACTAGCAGTCTGATTTGTCTTCTGAGTACTTATCTTTCAGATCAGTCTTCCCTTCGTCTGTCTTCTATGTCTCGTCTTGCTCCTGTGGTTCCTTCTCCTCCTTTCTCCTCTTTGTTCCTCATCCCATCAGATTAGACCTCTGGCTTTGACTTTGGATTGGATCTTGATTTTGCTTGACATCCACCTGCCTCTGACCACTGCCTGTTCACCATTGCTGATTGAACTCTGTCTGCCCCAACCACCGCATGAACCATGACACTGTGTGAACTCTGCCCACCTCTGCCCACAGTCTGAACCTGACTGTTTGCATGCTGCCTGCCCCGATCACTGCTTCTCCTGACTCAGTTTTCTTCACTGTGCTAGCCTGCAACCTTTTCTATGTGATGGATCTTCACCTTATCAGAAGTCCACGCCTATGTTCAGCCATCCCCGGAAGCCGAGGGCTCAACTCAAGGGAAAAGAGGGCTGGTATTGGTGAAGCTCCAGTTGGGCTTCTGTTCCAGCCAGCTCCTCCTGCTGATGGTGGGAGACCTGCAGGGCTCCTCTCTGCAAGTTGCACCAACCCCACCTCAGCCTAAGAGTCTACTTCTCCAACAGCCTGGGCCAATCTCTGATGGCTGAGAGTTTAGAAGGGTCCATCTTCAAGCCTTGCCCTGAGGTTGTATAGCTTAAAATGGTTATTTTGACTGTTCAAATGAACATTTTTCCAATTTCACATATTCCTTGTTTGCGAAGCTGCTGGAATACTGTCCTTACTTGCAAACAGTGCTGTGCAAGAGTCTGAGAGAAGATTAGGATATTGTCCAGGTACACTAGGACACATATCTGCAGGAGATCTCTGAACACGTGGTTTACAAAGTTCTGAAACACTGCACGGGTGTTGGAAAGTGCATGAGTAGATATTTATAATATCCATCTCATGTTAAATGTGGTCTTCCATTCGTCCCCCTCCTTAATCCTTATCAGGTTATAAGCACCACAAAAGTCCAACTTGGTAAAGATCTTGGCACCTTGAAGTCAGTTGAACAGTTCAGAGATGAGTGGCAGCAGATATTTACTCTTGATTGTAATGGAATTCAGACCATGGTAGTCAATACAGGGTTCAAGAGACCCATCCTTTTTGCCAACAAAGAAAAATCCTGCTCCTATAGGTAATGAGGATGGGTGAATGAAACCTTGTTCCAGGTTTCCCCTGATATATTCAGATATTGCCTGGATTTTTAGCATTGACAGTGGCTATAGTCTTCAACAAGGTGGCATTTTCCCAGGTTGGAGGTCAATGGGACAGCCATAGGATCAGCGAAGGGGAAGAGTCTCCGCTTACCTTTCACTGAATACATCCAGGAAAGTACCGCTAGATCTGAGTGTGCAATGGTGATAGATAGGCCAACAGAGTGAAGGCAGCCAGGGTTTGAAACGGAATGGCGTATTTTCCCACTGTCTGAGATCCCTGATGGAAACGCAGGAGGTTGGCTGTCGTGGAAGAGGACCAGCCCAGTTCCTCGAGGACACTGCAGAAGTGTATTAGCAATTTGGCTAGGTTGCTCAGCATCGATTCTTTCTGCTTCCATGTGGATATACCCAGGCCAGTGCCTGCCCGGTGAGGAGGGAGATAATGTAGGCTACTTTAGTCCAGTCTGACGGGAAACTCCCAGATTTCAGTTAAAAAATAATCTGGCACTGGTTCAGGAACCCTCTGCCAGTCTTAGGCTTTCTGTCTTAATGTGGTGGTGGTGGGAGTCATATGCCTGATGCCATGGTTGAAAGTTGTTCCGCTGTGACTGGTGGCGGAATAGCAAGCAGAAACTGGACCAAATTATTCCCAGTCTGTAGGGAGTCCAGGTGGTTGCATAGGGTTTGCACAGACTCTGTGAGCTGCTGAAATTTCAAGGCCAGTCCTTGCAAGAGCTGGAGTGCCGCGAATCAGCAAAATCATGGACTTTGCAATCTGTCACAAAGTGAGGGTAGTGACCCCTTAGGCCGCTGTTAAGTTGATCAGGTGGCCATAAGATGAGATCCTCTCTGCCTGACTAGTCACCTTCCCTTTGGGTTGAGCCCATAGGTTCTGATGGCCAGCAGGGCTTTCCAGGCTAGGTAGTAGAACAAAGTCAGTGGCCAGGGTGAGGTTGAGGCAGGCAAAGAGGGCAAAGAAGAGTCAAGGTCCAGGCTGAGGTCAAGGTATGTGGAGAGCAAAGCAAAGTCAAGGTCCAAGCTGAGGACAAGGCAGGCCGAGAGCAAAGCAACATCAAGGTCCAGACTAAGGTCAAGGCAATGAGAAAACAGGCCAGGGGGAGAAACACAACAGGATAGACAGGAGAGGGTAAGGCTGGAAGAATGCAGGGCAGGAGCACACATGAATACACAGAGACAAAACCAGGAATATGCTGTAGCAACTAGCACTGCAGAACAAGCAGGAAACCTTCCAGTTGCAAAGGCTATATCGCAGACGCCATTCCATCAAAAATTCTCCTCACCATTCCTTCCGCCATTGCAAAACCTATAGCAGATATTATAAATTGCTCCATCACCACCGGGAAAGTCCCCAACCCGCTTAAACTTGCCATTGTAAAGCCACTACTAAAAAAACCCACCCTCGACCACAATGACCCTGCAAACTACAGACCCATATCCAATCTGCCTTTTATATCCAAAATCATGGAGAAGGTGGTTAATACACAACTCACAGATTTCCTAGAAGAAAACAATATCTTACATCCCGCTCAATATGGCTTTCGTCAAGACCGAAGCACCGAAAAACTCCTACTTGCTATAACAGACACCATCCTCAAAGGCATGGACCACGGCCAATCCTATATACTTGCCCTTCTTGATATCTCAGCCGCCTTCGATACTGTGAACCATCAAATCCTAGTATCATGCTTAGCGGAGATAGGCATCTCAAATACAGCCCTATCCTGGTTCTCCTCATACCTTGAACACAGAATGTACTTCGTCAAGCTTGATAACTTCGAATCCGCTCACATTCCCCTCACACAAGGCGTACCGCAAGGCTCCTCTTTATCGTCCACCCTCTTCAATATATATTATTTACTCCCACTTTGCCACTTACTCTCTAAACTAGGACTAAAATTTGTCTTATATGCAGATGATGTACAAATACTTATTCCCATTCGGAAATCCCTCAACGAAACCCTGCAGTACTGGGAAACTTGTCTGACTTCCATAAATTCACTCCTCTCCAATCTCCACCTTGCACTTAACGCCTCTAAAACTGAAATCCTTATCCTAACAAATCAACCAATTGACTCGATCCACCAAATGATTCAAAACGCTTCACAAACTCACACACTACCACACAGTGTCAGAGATTTAGGAATTTCCGTAGACAATCAACTAAGCTTCAAATCCCACATTAAATCGCTGCTAAAAGGGGGCTTCTATAAACTCCAAACCCTCAAAAAACTGAAGCCCCTCCTACACACCCATGATTTCCGTACTGCTATGCAAACTACCATATTATCTAAACTCGACTATTGTAACTCCCTTTTCATAGGCCTACCAGCTTCCACTATTAAACCCCTTCAAATCCTTCAAAATGCTATGGCACGTATCTTATAGGGATGTGCAGACCAAAAGTTTAAGTTCATAAGTCCATAAGTCGAAAGGGGGTCCCATTTGCGGTCAATATGGACATATGGAGAATTCCATAAGTTGAGTCTATGTCCATATGTGCAAATAAAAATTTAAACCCCTCACCCGCCTTAATCCCCCCCCCCCCCCCCCAAGACTTACCAAAACTCCCTGGTGGTCCAGCGGGGTCAGGACGCCATTCCTGAACTCCTTTGCAAGGAGCACATGACGTCGGCGTCACGTCGGAGTGACGCGGCATCACGTGATTCCCCTCGGGTTCGCTCCCGGACCCCTCGTTGGGCTCAAAAGGCACTTTTGGACAGCTTGGGGGGGCCTCCTGACGCCCCCAAGCTGGCCAAAAGTGCCTTTTGGGCCCAACGAGGGGTCCGGGAGCGAACCCGAGGGGAATCACGTGACGTCGGCGCCACGTCAGAGTGACGCGGCGTCACGTGATTCCCCTCGGGTTCGCTCCCGGACCCTCACGGAACTTTTGGCCAGCTTTGGTAAGTCTTGGGGGGGGGGATTAAGGAGGGTGAGGGGTTTAAATTTTTATTTAGATCAACAATCGCGATTTACAACGTATTCAACATAGCTATGTTGAATAAGTTGGAAATCCGATCGTTTAAGCCTCATCTTTTTTTTAAGTTAAAAAAAAAAAAAAAGTTGCGTTTTCCATTTAAGTTCAAAACGAATGCACACCCCTAGTATCTTAACAAACACCAGAAAAACCGATCATATCACTCCTATACTACAAGATCTCCACTGGCTCCCCACTGACGTCCGTTCCCAATATAAAACACTTACCATCCTACATAACACATTATACAAAAACAACTCCCCCTGGCTTGAAGATATGCCACAATTCCGACAAACTAACCGCCCAACCAGAAACTCCCTCGCCGGCACCCTCCAAACCCCCTCACTCAAAATCGGGCACCTTACCACCACCAGGGAAAGAGCCTTCTCTATTGCGGGTCCCACCCTCTGGGACTCCCTCCCTGCCAAACTCCGTTTAGAACCGTCCCTGAGCCATTTCAAAAAAGGAATCAAGACATGGCTGTTTAAACAAGCTTACCCCAACTCCTCCCAACCCTAGGCTTTGTTCATTTTGGAACCATCTCAGCTCCCGCCCAGCCTTTCTTACTCCTCTTTGACCCCCCGCAAACCATCACAGCACACCCCCCCTGCTCCCCCCCATACCCTTCACCCTCCCCCTGCGCGCCGTAGCCTCCCTTTCACCCCGCCCTTCACCCCCTAACACCCTTTCCTTGACAGTACCCCGCCATAATGCTTCCCTGTTCCCTCCTCCCCCCCTCTCCTCTCCCCTCCCCGCTCCCTCCCTCTTCCCCCTTGCATATAATTGTATATAAGTGCACATGCCTCCTTATACTGTAAATAAGTTTATCTATGTAAGTTTATAACTGCACTCTCACGCCTCCTTAACATGGCATATGCATATCTAATCTTAACATGGATAAGTAATTTCCATGTTGTTCAACAAAGTTATTCCTGTTTGTGGACTCTCTCTCTTGTACTTTCTTATTTTATCCAGTTCCTTATATTATCCAATTATTTCCCAGTTACCCATCCTCATTCATTGTAATTTCCTTTCTCAGTTACTTGTGAACCGACATGATGTGTCCCACGAATGCCGGTATATAAAAATGTTAAATAAATAAATAAATAAATAAATAAATAAATAAATAAGGTGATTCTCAGCTTCCTTTTATATGAGGCAGGATGTGAAATCACCTGTGTATGTCACAGGAAGTCCAGCCAGCAGGCCCTATAAAAGGGGCTTAGGAACTGCAGGAAGTTCAGCCATATTTCTGGGATGCAACATGATGCCAGAAGCGCTTGAAACTAGAGGTGAGGGGCAATGCAGTCACCCACATGTCATGGATAATTCAGCCCTGCTACCGACAGAAAATCCAAAATGCAGCCACCAGAACTATCAAAGGTAGCAGAAAATGGGAACTTGCCTCCCCCATCTTAATCTCCTTCCATTGGCTGCCCATATCACTAGGTATCAAATTTAAAGTAACCCTCACATTCAGGGCACTAAAGAACATTGCCCCCCCCCCCCCCCCCCCATACTTATCTGAAAGGATAAAAGACTATCACCCACATAAAAATCTGCATGCAATCCAATAAGAAGTAACCGCCCCACTCATTAAAATTCTCCAATTTAAAAAAAAAAAAAACAGAATCATAACCTTCATAGGAGAAACATCAGAACTATGGAACATGCTCCCTCCTGCCTACAGGGAGTCAATGACAACATGAATTTCCAATACCAACTAACTGGCTATTTATGCAACAGGCTAACACTATCTAGAGTAACCTATGACTCATTAACACCATCAACTCTAAATTTGACCTAACCATTCATTATGTTCACTATATGTAAATAATGATTGAATTAATTAAATAATTAATTGAATAATGTATTGAATAATCTGTTCTTTGTATACCTGAAAGGTAGCCTATAAATAAATAAATAAATAAATAAATATATAAATTAATATGTTATTATCTATTGTATTGACACACTAAAATAGATGCAAACTTGTCTGTAATTTAATTCCTCCATGTGACCCAACCATCAATATGCAATCTGTCTTGAAGTGGCTGACCAGCCATGAAAGGCAGAATAAAAACACTAAATTAAATTAAATTTAAATTAAATTAAATTAAACCCCCTCATGCATCTTAAATTCCATAGGAGAAAATCTGTTTATTTTTTCTCAAGTTAAATTGGATTAAAATTAAAACACAAAGGATGATTTCATGGTTAAGCCAAATCAGTGCCTGATACAAATATACAACTTTTATCCAGGAAATTAAATGATGAAAGGTGTGTGTCCCACTGGAAATGCACGTCCCCCATCTGTTACCTGGGAATAAACTTAACACAGCTGAGCAATGCAGACCTCCCAGTTAAATGACTGTGTATTTAAGGGTTGCCATGAGTTTATGATGCCAGTAAACTATCTGTCCAGTAAAATATAAACAAGCACACACCACAGTTTTATGTCTGTTAATGGGCGCGTCAAAGCTCTTAGTATCAGTGGGAGTCCTGGCAGGCAAAATGCATCCTGTTCTGGGTATTTCTTATTTCACATGAGTTGCTGACATTAGTTGCTGTCTAGTCACTTTTTCCTATTGGTAATTTTTGATATCTCATTGCTGGAAATGGAGAATTTGTGTTAAATAAAGTTTGACTGTTTATCCTTGCATGAAATCACATAAACAAAACTAAATTAAAATGCTCATTAAAGATTGGAAAGAAAATTTGTATCCTACAAAGCAGTAGATAAAGCATTTGGAAACACAGAAAAGAACTTATTCATTAAATAAATGTTCAGAATCTTTCTCTTTGTAACTGTAACTTTTTAAATCAAAATTCCATGCCAGCTTTAACTAATCATATCTTGAAAATATTTTCCACATCAAGAAATTCTTCTTACCACTGATTAATAAATGTAATATTATATATCTTTAGAGATGTCATTCTCCAAGGACAAGCAGAATAACAGTCCTCACACATGGGTGACATCATCCAATGGAGCCCAGTTGGGAAAACCATATCAAAGTTTCCAGAACTTTGACAGAGCTTCACTGGGCATGCCCACTCATGCCATTATATCACACGTCCACACTGGGTCCCTTCAAGCTCTCTTTTTCCTCGGAGCCCTCCAGTCATTGTTTTGCCTCACTCTCCTGGAATGGACCTTCTCTCAGCCACAGTATTGTTTGTATGGGATCCTGTGGTCTTCTTTCTTTCTTTGTAGTTGTCCCTAGGTAAGTTTTTTGGTGTTTGAGTAAGTTTTGTTTTGCATCATCTCCCTCCTCTGCCATGGGGCCCTTTGGTGCCCAACATCGTTGCCATCAAATTTGATTTTAAGTCCCTTTATTTTACTCCATCATGTCTACTGGGTTCCAGTGATGCCCCTGATACAAAAGGACCATGTCTATTACAGAGGGTGGAGGGTTGGGAGAGAATTGGACCACAGGCCCCCTATAATTTTTTTTTCTATGTTTTGTTTTTGATGGCGCTACTAACCCGAACATTTTTTTAAGGCATCCAGATAAATATCAGGTTATCCAGCCACACAAGGTCAGATAACTGTAGGCTTGCTAAGAAGCAAGTCTAAAGTTATCCAGCTAACTTACAGGGTTATTTATCAAAGCACGTTATGACGTTTTCACATGTGTTAAGACGTTTTCGCATGCGAAAAACACCTTAACTCATGCAAAAAGCACCATAACTGTTATGCTCAGACTTGTGGACCCTTGGGCCGACGAGGGGATGTTACACCTTGCAGAGGATCCGTAGGTTCTCTCGTCGGGTGGCGAGGCAGGACAGAGGAGGAGAGCAGCTGACCCTTGGCAGTGAAGACAGAAGCTACTGTGGAGACGGACGAAGAGATGAGCAGATGAGCGGCCTTCACCACTGGTGGTCTGCGGTCCCCCCCAGGAGGAGCCCGTAGGGATCCGACCGCTTGGACTTAGGTGGACCTATGAGAGGTCAGGGTATCGGTGCAAGGACCAACTGGAGCTTCGCCCTGGAGACCCACGGTCCCCCCAGGAGGAGCCCGTAGGGACCCGGGCCGCTAGGACTTAGGTGGGCCCTTGGAGATGGTGGTCTTAGAAGAAGTCCGAAGTCGAGTGCCAGAGGGTCATCGCTTGCCAGTCCGAAGTCCCACACCAGGGAATCACCGCTTGCCAATCTGAAGTCGATACCAGGAATCACCGTCAGCCAATCCGAAGTCAGGAACCGGGAATCACCGTCAGCCAATCCAAAGTCAGGAACTAGGAACACCAAGACGAAACTGGAACAAGAAGTCAAGACACTGGAACTCACCGAAGCAAGCAGACTCAAACAACACTCGCAGGAGACGTTGCCAAGTCAAGGAACGGTCAGAGGAAGTCTCCTTTTATACTTCCTCTGACCCTGTGGATAGGATCAGCTGAGAGTAATTAAAGGGACGAGGTCCCTTTAAATCTGGAGAGGAGGCACGGCCTCGCGCCTAAGATGGCGGCGGCCATCTTGGATCCCGGGCCATGGAGGAAAGCAGTAGCTGCCATGAGGGAGGAGCAGGGATGGCTCCAGACCCAGCGGCTAGCCTGGCAACCCACGCCGACGCGCGAGGGCATCAGACCTGGACGCAGGGCTGTCTGCCCCGACACTGCCGCCGGCGGCCCAGTCATGGGAGGAGGTAGGGAGCCGTGCCCGTGGACGTCCACGAGCGCGCAACACAACAATAACGCATGGTGCGATGCAAATCTTTAAAAGGGGAGGGACTGGGGAGGAGTCGAAGGTGGGAATTCTGTAAGCGAAGCCATAATGCATGATATTCCTTGATGTTGTTACCAATGAAGTGGAAACCTTTGCTTTTCTTGTGTGGCAGGAGCTAAACAATGGCCTATCTCTCTGGCCACTTTGGGAGCTCAATGTTGAAGAAGATTAATACTTCCTGTATGTTGATGCACTGTCAGCATCCGGTGCAGCTCCCAGACCTTTGATGCCATTATGATGCTTCAGATGCCAACATCAGTGGACTGGACATACTTTACCCAAAGAGCTAGCCCATCAGCTCTAAGTGGAAAATATCAGAATGTCACAGCCTGCTCCACTGAGGGCAGAGAGAAAGTACCTAGACTGGGCAGGTGTGCACCTTAGAGAGGCCAGGTGCTCTGGAGCAGGCATTCTTCTGCCTGAAGCAGCCGCCATTTTCTCTGGGTTGGGCCCTTGAGTGCAGGCAGCTGCCAGGACTTACCAGATGGAAGCAGGAACCAGGTAGGAACCAAGGAAGAGGACCAGAGCAGGAACCAGGAATGGAGTTGAGGACCAGAATCAGAGCAGAACCAGAATGGACCTAAGGACCAGGACCAGAGCAGGAACCAGGAATAAGCCAGGTGAACAATAGAATCATAGAGTGAACTCTGTGAAGACTGCTGGACCTGTAAAGGTGTGTCAGGCTAGGGCTCCTTATATCCTGCCCTCAATTTGGGACACACTTAATGCTGGTCCAATAAGGAGCCTCCGGAAGTTGGTCTCCCCACTTCTGTTTAGCTTGATAGTTCCTACAGGATTCTTGCTGAGCCAGAGTCCCTATGACTCTGCTTAAAAATCCCCTGGCCTTGAACACCTGGAGATGCAGGTTCATTCCTTGCTGCCCCTGACAAAATACCACCCCCCTCAAATAGCCCCTTCTGGGGCTCTCATTTTTTGTTTCTCTGGATGTTCTTGGTAAAATTGGGCCACCAGGGCAATATCTATTTGATGTACACTCAGTGTGCTCAGTAAAATTGGCCAAATAACGTGAAAGAATGTTTGCCATAGCAGGCTCTATGTTATAGAACAGCTTAACAGAAACTCTCTAGAAGGAAGTGTATTTTAAAACATTTAAAGGGCCTTAAAGACCCATTTATTTAATGAGGCATTTAAAGGTTTGAAGAGTGGCAGATAATTTTTTAAATCAAAATTGAAGAAATGTTGGCAATTTGATGAGCTCATGCCATCTAGGAGGCAAATTAGCTTGGTCCCTAGTTCCCATTAGTTAATAAATAAATAAATAAGCCAGTTCTTTGGTATGGACATTTTGGGCCAGTTCCCAATTCTGGTGTGCAATGCTGGGAACAGAGAGATTCTAGCTATGGCTGTAAATCCCATGAAGTGTTCCCACAGAGAGGACATAAGAACATAAGAACATAAGAAAATGCCATACTGGGTCAGACCAAGGGTCCATCAAGCCCAGCATCCTGTTTCCAACAGTGGCCAATCCAGGCCATAAGAACCTGGCAAGTACCCAAAAACTAAGTCTATTCCATGTAACCATTGCTAATGGCAGTGGCTATTCTCTAAGTGAACCTAATAGCAGGTAATGGACTTCTCCTCCAAGAACTTATCCAATCCTTTTTTAAACACAGCTATACTACCTGCACGAACCACATTCTCTGGCAACAAATTCCAGAGTTTAATTGTGCGTTGAGTAAAAAAGAACTTTCTCCGATTAGTTTTAAATGTGCCCCATGCTAACTTCATGGAGTGTCCCCTAGTCCTTCTACTATCTGAAAGAGTAAATAACCGATTCACATCTACCCGTTCTAGACCTCTCATGATTTTAAACACCTCTATCATATCCCCCCTCAGTCGTCTCTTCTCCAAGCTGAAAAGTCCTAATCTCTTTAGTCTTTCCTCATAGGGGAGTTGTTCCATTCCCCTTATCATTTTGGTAGCCCTTCTCTGTACCTTCTCCATCGCAATTATATCTTTTTTGAGATGCGGCGACCAGAATTGTACACAGTATTCAAGGTGCGGTCTCACCATGGAGCGATACAGAGGCATTATGACATTTTCCGTTTTATTCATCATTCCTTTTCTAATAATTCCCAACATTCTGTTTGCTTTTTTGACTGCTGCAGCACACTGAACCGACGATTTCAATGTGTTATCCACTATGACACCTAGATCTCTTTCTTGGGTTGTAGCACCTAATATGGAACCCAACATCGTGTAATTATAGCATGGGTTATTTTTCCCTATATGCATCACCTTGCACTTTTCCACATTAAATTTCATCTGCCATTTGGATGCCCAATTTTCCAGTCTCACAAGGTCTTCCTGCAATTTATCACAATCTGCTTGTGATTTAACTACTCTGCACAATTTTGTGTCATCTGCAAATTTGATTATCTCACTCGTCGTATTTCTTTCCAGATCATTTATAAATATATTGAACAGTAAGGGTCCCAATACAGATCCCTGAGGCACTCCACTGTCCACTCCCTTCCACTGAGAAAATTGCCCATTTAATCCTACTCTCTGTTTCCTGTCTTTTAGCCAGTTTGCAATCCACGAAAGGACATCGCCACCTATCCCATGACTTTTTACTTTTCCTAGAAGCCTCTCATGAGGAACTTTGTCAAACGCCTTCTGAAAATCCAAGTATACTATATCTACCGGTTCACCTTTATCCACATGTTTATTAACTCCTTCAAAAAAGTGAAGCAGATTTGTGAGGCAAGACTTGCCCTGGGTAAAGCCATGCTGACTTTGTTCCATTAAACCATGTTTTTCTATATGTTCTGTGATTTTGATGTTTAGAACACTTTCCACTATTTTTCCTGGCACTGAAGTCAGGCTAACCGGTCTGTAGTTTCCCGGATCGCCCCTGGAGCCCTTTTTAAATATTGGGGTTACATTTGCTATCCTCCAGTCTTCAGGTACAATGGATGATTTTAATGATAAGTTACAAATTTTTACTAATAGGTCTGAAATTTCATTTTTTAGTTCCTTCAGAACTCTGGGGTGTATACCATCCGGTCCAGGTGATTTACTACTCTTCAGTTTGTCAATCAGGCCTACCACATCTTCTAGGTTCACCGTGATTTGATTCAGTCCATCTGAATCATTACCCATGAAAACCTTCTCCATTACGGGTACCTCCCCAACATCCTCTTCAGTAAACACCGAAGCAAAGAAATCATTTAATCTTTCCGCGATGGCCTTATCTTCTCTAAGTGCCCCTTTAACCCCTCGATCATCTAACGGTCCAACTGACTCCCTCACAGGCTTTCTGCTTCGGATATATTTAAAAAAGTTTTTACTGTGAGTTTTTGCCTCTACAGCCAACTTCTTTTCAAATTCTCTCTTAGCCTGTCTTATCAATGTCTTACATTTAACTTGCCAATGTTTATGCTTTATCCTATTTTCTTCTGTTGGATCCTTCTTCCAATTTTTGAATGAAGATCTTTTGGCTAAAATAGCTTCTTTCACCTCCCCTTTTAACCATGCCGGTAATCGTTTTGCCTTCTTTCCACCTTTCTTAATGTGTGGAATACATCTGGACTGTGCTTCTAGAATGGTATTTTTTAACAATGACCACGCCTCTTGGACATTTTTTACTTTTGTAGCTGCTCCTTTCAGTTTTTTTCTAACAATTTTTCTCATTTTATCAAAGTTTCCCTTTTGAAAGTTTAGCACGAGAGCCTTGGATTTGCACACTGTTCCTTTTCCAGTCATTAAATCAAATCTGATCATATTATGATCACTATTGCCAAGCGGCCCCACCACCGTTACCTCTCTCACCAAGTCCTGTGCTCCACTGAGAATTAGATCTAAAATTGCTCCCTCTCTCGTCGGTTCCTGAACCATTTGCTCCATAAAGCTATCATTTATTCCATCCAGGAACGTTATCTCTCTAGCGTGACCCGATGATACATTTACCCAGTCTATATTGGGGTAATTGAAGTCTCCCATTATTACTGCACTACCAATTTGGTTGGCTTCCCTAATTTCTCTTAGCATTTCACTGTCCATCTCACCATCTTGACCAGGTGGACGGTAGTATACCCCTATCACTGTAGTCTTCCCTGATACACAAGGGATTTCTAACCATAAAGATTCAATTTTGTATTTAGTCTCATGCAGGATGTTTATCCTGTTGGACTCTATGCCATCCCGGACATAAAGCGCCACACCTCCTCCCGACTGCTCCTCTCTGTCATTGCGATATAATTTGTACCCCGGTATAGCACTGTCCCATTGGTTATCCTCTTTCCACCATGTCTCTGAGATGCCAATTAAGTCTATGTCATCATTTACTGCTATACATTCTAATTCTCCCATCTTACTTCTTAGACTTCTGGCATTAGCATACAAACATTTCAAAGTTTGTTTTTTGATTGTATTTTTATTCTGCTTTTTAATTGATAGGGATAAGTTAGAATTTTTTAGCTCAGGTGAGTTTTTAGTTACAGGCATTTGGACTACTTTTCTAATTATTGGAACCTCACTGTCGGGATGCCCTAATTCTAGTGCATCATTAGTATCCTTTAAAGATACATCTCTCCGAACCATGCGCTGCTGAGCGACTGTCGGCTTTCCCCTTTGTTCTAGTTTAAAAGCTGCTCTATCTCCTTTTTAAGGGTTAGCGCCAGCAGTCTGGTTCCATCCTGGTTAAGGTGGAGCCCATCCCTTCGGAAGAGACTCCCCCTTCCCCAAAAGGTTCCCCAGTTCCTAACAAAACTGAATCCCTCTTCCTTGCACCATCGTCTCATCCACGCATTGAGACTCCGGAGCTCTGCCTGCCTCTGGTGACCTGCGCGTGGAACAGGGAGCATTTCAGAGAATGACAACTCGCACTCACATCAATCTCTGGAATCGCAACAGTCTTCAAGGGCCTATTGCCAGTCACCAATCTTACTGACGTGTCCCAAGAATATGTGACTACTCTTCCTGCTCCTTATGTGGTATTGGCATTGGCAGTTTTTGAGGAGACGGAAAGAAGGAGCCAAGCAGTATTGGACCAAAGGAATGTGAGCATCAGTACATCAGCATCAACATCATCAAGAGCCTTGCTGCTGGAGAATCTTATGACATCTGGTGGAAGGAACCCACCATTGGTTCCTAGAAATGCATCTGCACTGGGAACCATTGCCTTGTCTTTTAACCAGATGTACACTCAGACCATACTGCCAACTTTTGATTCTGGCTCAGAGTCTTAGTATTTCTGGAGGTATGCCAATGGATCTGAGGACTACTCCGTACAGAAGGACACCACAGGTCTCTCCTTGCATCCCTCTTCTCCACAGGAAAGGAGAAAGTCTCCTCCAGAAGACCTCTCATATGCCAGTTTTGAAAAGAGAATGGTAAAGACACTTCCATTTAATTTACAGAAGGAAGAGTCCAGGGCAAAAATGCTTAACATCCTCCAATTTTTGAATTCCTCAAAGGAGATCATGGCAGTGCCTGGCCACAAAATATTTCAGGAGACACATATGAGAATATAGAAAACCCTTCTCACTGTGTCACTAGTAAACAAGAAAATGCATAAAATATTCAGTATCCAAAAGACTCCTAGATTCAAGAAACAATAGCAATCTTGTGGCACCAAACAAACCTAAATACCAACATCAGACCAGTTTTGAATTTACCAGTGTCATAAGTTACATGCATAGTATGTGTCTTATATAATAAGAAATAATGCAATAAAGGCTGTTATTCTTCAATTAATAAATATTATTGTCTGAAAAGTAAACATACATATTTAATTTAATTTATATATTTTTAAATTGGATCTATGTTTCTAATTTAGAGCAAGCATGTTGATAACCAAGCTAAGATTTTTATAGGGAGGACTGGGCAGGTCAGGGGAGTGAAGAAGATTATGCAAGTAAAAAAATATGGGAGTCCACATCTCATCTCTTCCAATTGTTATATCTATGCTTAATAAACATAACAAAATGAGTGAGTTTCTGTTCTGCTTGGCTCTAGCAACACTCAACCTTCAGTTTCTGAAGTAATATAAGACTCCTGCTTATAAGTAATATAAGACTCCTGCTGAGTTAGTCAAGGAAGAAAAAATCTGAAAGATACTCCTTTCCAACTTTATACAAGTAGGGCTACATTTTCAAAGACTAGCCTTATCATAAGAACATAAGAAAATGCCATACTGGGTCAGACCAAGGGTCCATCGAGCCCAGCATCCTGTTTCCAACAGTGGCCAATCCAGGCCATAAGAACCTGGCAAGTACCCAAAAACTAAGTCTTTTCCATGTAAGGGTTCTGCCCAATGGTTCCTGTTTAACTGTAAACCGATACGATGTGTGAACGGTTATCGGTATAAAAAAGACATTAAATAAATAAATAAATAAATAAATAAATAACCATTGCTAATGGCAGTGGCTATTCTCTAAGGGGTAGATTTTCAAACCGCACGATTTGGCCTACTTTTGCTGGCGCATCAGGCGCAAGCAAAAGTACGCTGGATTTTAGTAGATACGCGCGGAGCCGCACGTATCCGCTAAAATCCGGGATCGGACCGCGCAAGGCTATGGATTCTGTATAGCCGGCGCGCGCTGAGCCGCGCAGTCTACCTCCGTTCCCTCCGAGGCCGCTCCGAAATCGGAGCGGCCTCGGAGGGAACTTTCTTTTGCCCTCCCCTCACCTTCCCCTCCCTTCCCCTACCTTACCCACCCGCCCGGCCCTGTCTAAACCCCATCCTTACCTTTGTTGGGGGATTTACGCCTCCCAGAGGGAGGCGTAAATCCCCGCGTGCCAGCGGGCCGCTAGCGCGCCGGGACGCGACCTGGGGGTGGGTACGGAGGGCGCGGCCACGCCCCGGACCGCCCTGGGCCGTAACCATGCCCCGGACCCGCCCCCAAAATGCTGTCGACACGCCCCCTAAACGCCGCGACGACTGGGCCCGCCCCCAACACGCCCCCGACACGCCCCCCTCGAAGAACCCCGGGACTTACGCGAGTCCCGGGGTCTGCACGCGCCGGTGAGGCTATGTAAAATAGGCTCACCGGCGCGCAGGGCCCTGCTCGCCTAAATCCGCCCGGATTTGGGCGGATTTAGGCGAGCAGGGCTCTTAAAATCCACCCCTAAGTGAACTTAATAGCAGGTAATGGACTTCTCCTCCAAGAACTTATCCAATCCTTTTATAAACACAGCTTTTTTAAACACACCTTTTTTAAACACAGCTATACTAACTGCACTAACCACATTCGCTGGCAACAAATTCCAGAGTTTAATTGTGCGTTGAGTAAAAAAGAACTTTCTCTGATTAGTTTTAAATGTGCTCCATGCTAACTTCATGGAGTGCCCCCTAGTCTTTCTACTATCCGAAAGAGTAAATAACCGATTCACATCTACCCGTTCTAGACCTCTCATGATTTTAAACACCTCTATCATATCCCCCCTCAGTCGTCTCTTCTCCAAGCTGAAAAGTCCTAACCTCTTTAGTCTTTCCTCATAGGGGAGTTGTTCCATTCCCCTTATCATTTTGGTAGCCCTTCTCTGTACCTTCTCCATCGCAATTATATCTTTTTTGAGATGCGGCGACCAGAATTGTACACAGTATTCAAGGTGTGCTCTCACCATGGAGCGATACAGAGGCATTATGACATTTTCCGTTTTATTCACCATTCCTTTTCTAATAATTCCCAACATTCTGTTTGCTTTTTTGACTGCCGCAGCACACTGCACCGACGATTTCAGTGTGTTATCCACTATGACACCTAGATCTCTTTCTTGGGTTGTAGCACCTAATATGGAACCCAACATTGTGTAATTATAGCACGGGTTATTTTTCCCTATATGCATCACCTTGCACTTATCCACATTAAATTTCATCTGCCATTTGGATGCCCAATTTTCCAGTCTCACAAGGACTTCCTGCAATTTATCACAATCTGTTTGTGATTTAACTACTCTGAACAATTTTGTGTCATCTGCAAATTTGATTATCTCACTCGTCGTATTTCTTTCCAAATCATTTATAAATATATTGAACAGTAAGGGTCCCAATACAGATCCCTGAGGCACTCCACTGTCCACTCCCTTCCACTGAGAAAATTGCCCATTTAATCCTACTCTCTGTTTCCTGTCTTTTAGCCAGTTTGCAATCCACGAAAGGACATCGCCACCTATCCCATGACTTTTTACTTTTCCTAGAAGCCTCTCATGAGGAACTTTGTCAAACGCCTTCTGAAAATCCAAGTATACTATATCTACCGGTTCACCCTTATCCATATGTTTATTAACTCCTTCAAAAAAGTGAAGCAGATTTGTGAGGCAAGACTTGCCTCACAAATCTGTCAGTTGTAATCTAACCTGTTCTCAACAAGGACAAGAACTCAATCTTTGGTGCCCCTGGAGAAGTAAGCTCATATCCTTGAATTTATTGGGAGAAAAGTTTATTAGGAAGTTATTCTAAATACCCACATAGCTTCATACTAGCTCTTCATAGGCCAATAGATGTGAAACATTCTGAAAGAGGAGAAGGGCATATCAAAGCAGACAAGGGATTGGGAGTGTGGAAAACACATGGTCAGTTTGACTAAAGATGTTTTTTAAATGGCATCAAGAGTCTCCACAGTAGGTATTGGTGCCTGAAGGCTCTTATGGATGCAATCCTCCGACCTTATACAAGATGTACAAAAAAGACTCACTGACGTGCCTTGCAATGGAGAGAATCTTTTCAGAGTAAGGTCAAGGAAGTGGTCGCTCAAATTAAAGACCAGACCCTCTCCACTGTGTGTTACAAAGAACCTTCCAGTTGGAAGAAGGCTGAGGTTTTACATAGCCATTGACCCAGAATACTTGGATTCCCAACATAATCAGAAATGGATACAGATTATATCTATTGGAAATCCTGCCAAATTACCTTCTGAGAAGCTCTTGGTTTGTTTCTCAACGTCACAAACTGCTGTCCTCCCCCATAGAGGTCAACCCAGTCAACCCATTCCGTTAGGGGAAAGAAGGTACGTTTTTACCTCAAGTACTTCCTGATTTCAAAGAAAACAGGAAGACTCTGTCCCAGCCTCACCTAAAGGCCTTGAACAAATTCCTGGTAAAGGGACATTTCAAAATGGGCATCCTAATTTCCTTCATGAAAAAAGGGAACTGGCTATGCTCCCTGGATCTGAAGAATGCAAGTAGCTAAGATCTGTAGTAAGGAAGCACCACCTCAAATATTGTATATTGCTGTTTAGCCTAGAGTCAGCACCATGGGTAATCATGAAATGTCTTGCAGTGGTTATGATGCATCTACACAAATTGGGGGTGAAAATATTGCCCTACCTGGACAACTGACTGGTCAAAATCACATTAAGGAGATGCCATAGAAAAAATGAGCAAAACCATCCGGATGTTGAAGTTATCCCAAATCCCAATTTCAGCCTGTCGTATTGATTGGAATTTATAGGAGCTTTGCTAAATATGGCTCAGGCAAAAGTCTTCCACAAACAAGGATCATTACGCTGATGTCCACAGTGGAAGAAATGAAACAGAGTCAGCAGACTTTAGCATGGGCCATTTTGATATTGTTGGACCTTATGGCATCAACAGTACTCTCGTGGCACACCTCCATATGAGACCAGCCTAATGGACCCTTTGATCACAGTAGACTCAAGCCACTCAGGATCTTTAAGACAGCATCCAGGTCCCCAACAACTCAAAGACTCTTGTGTCCTGATGGCTGATTTAATGAAATTTGGACAGAGGAATGTCTTTCTAAATTCTTCCAATTCAAAGCTGGGCTGGGGAGCTCATGTAGAAGAGCTCCATCCACATCCTGGGTCTCTAGTCTGTTCAAGAAAAACTCTTATCACATAAATCTATAAATATATATCACATAAATTCCCTAGAATTAAGAGTAATATTGTATGCTCTAAAAACTTTCAGAGATCATTTGACTAAAATTGTCCTCATTTAGATAGACAATCAGATGCAAACTTCTACATGAACAAGAAGAGAGGAACAGTTTTGTACGTCCTTTTTCAGAAAGCTGGGCCAATTCTCACTGAATGGTCCTAAGGAACAAATACTTGGCCGGTAAGGAGAATGTTCTGGCAGACAGATTATCGGATCCTGTAACCACACAAATAGCCCTTGGATTTTTGAGAAGTGGACCCTTGAGCCGGCTCGGAGATGGATGGCAACCGCTGAGGGAAGGCCTTCAGTGGAACCCAAGGCCGGGAGGTGGATCAGGGCCAGGAGACCAACAGGGCCTTCACCTATACCAACCCCTGTTCACCCTGTTCACCTATGCCAGCCCCCTCAGTAACCCCTTGGATACTGAAGGGGTTGGCAGGACTTAGGTGGGGTCTCCTGGTGAAGAATAGTCAGAACACAGTCCAAGTCGAGGCAGGCGGCAGTGGAGCATAGTCAAGGGAATCCGGAGATCGAGGCAGGCAGCAGCAATGCAAGATGAGGTAGCGGACCAGAAGTCAGGACAGGCAGCAGGCTAGCGGAGACTGGAGGCAAACCAAGGATCAGGGCAGGCAGCAACAGGGGTACCAGGAGTGAAGCCGATAGGAACCAGGAAGACAAGCCAAAGAGGAATCAGGAACTGGAGCAGGAGAACAGGACTTGAGCAGGAACACGGAGGCTGGGCAGGCAGGATCAGGAACGCAGCAACTAGTAACTCAGATGAGTGAACCTCGTTACAAGGCAAAACATAGGAGCAGCTGCTGGGTTTAAATACCCAGTGGCATCTGACGTCATCCTAGGAGCCGGGCCAAGGTTTCCCGCCACGGCCCCTTTAAAACCCGAGCCCTTGTGCGCCTAAGGGGCGGGGTTTGCAGCAGGAACTCGGTGCCGTCTCCCTCATGGAGATGCTGCTGCGGAGAGGCCCAGCCTTGGCCCGGGGAAGGCCGGAGAATGCCGCGACTCGGCAGGAGCCAACAACAAGGCAGGTGAGAACCCGGCTGAGTCCCTCGGCCGGGATTCATAACACTACCCCCCCCCCCTTATGCCCCCTCCTTGGGGGTCTGGGCTTATCTAGGTGGTCTTGATGAAATTGGGAAAGGAGGGATTTATCTAGGATGTTGACAGCAGGCTCCCAAGTGTTGTCTTCAGGACCACATCCTTCCCAAGACAATAAGTATTCCCATCTTTATTTATTTATTTATTTATTTATTTATTTAGGGTTTTTATATACCGACATTCTCGATATACATATCAAATCAAGTCGGTTTCCATAGAACAAAACTGTCGCCGGTAAGGCGTTACATTAAACAATAGACAAAGTATTGAACAGAGAACGTGCAGCATAACATTAAACATTTTTATCTTTGATGATAAAAGCAAATATCCAACACATACCTTACCTGCTAGATGGTGTCATCTTCAGCAACTGGTTGTGAGGGGTCTGGTGGTTTCCGGTGGAATTTCAAGAGAATCAGAGGTTTAAGCAGAGACAACGTGGAATATGTTGTAGATCTTCAAAGTACTGGGAAGACATAAACAATAAGAGACAATGCCAACTCTCTCTGAAACCGTGAAGGGTCCAATAAATTTAGGTGCATTGAAGGGATGCGGAAGTGGATGTGTTTTGTAATCAACCATACTCTATCTTCTGGTTGAAAGACTGGGGCTGGACGACGATGTTTATCGGTGTTCTTCTTAGAGATGGCAGCCGTTCGCTGCAACTTGAATTGTGTAGACTCCCAGAGGGAGTGAAGTTGCTGAGCAGATAGTTGAGCCGCAGGAGATTGCACTGACAAAGGAAGAGGTAGAGGAGGCTTGGGTTGTCTACCGTAGACAAGCTGAAAGGGAAACGTCCTCATAGCTGAATGGACATGATGGTTGTATGAGAACTCAGCCCGTGGTAATAGAGACACCCAATTATCTTGCTTGTCCCCGACAAAGGCTCGGAGAAAGGTCTTTAGTGAGCGATTGGTTCATTCTGCTTGTCCATTGCTCTGTGGATGGAATGCAGAGGTGAAATCCAAGCAGACTCCAAACTTTTTACAGAGTACCCTCCAGTATTTTGCTGTAAACTGAGGACCCCGATCCAATGTAATGTGAAGCGGCAGTCAATGAGTGAGAAAGATGTATTGTGTAAAGAGTTGGGCTAACTCAGGAACAGAAGGAAGTTTGGGTAATGGAACAAAATGAGCCATTTTAGAAAATCTGCCCACTGTGACCCATATGATTGTCTTCCCTTCGGAAGGAGGCAAGTCCACTATAAAGTCCGTAGACAAGTGGGTCCACGGCTCATCGGGAATGGGAAGTGGCTGGAGCAGGCCCCATGGACAGCCTGGTAACGGTTTTTGTTTTGCACAAGTAGGACAAGAGTTAACGTAGGCTTGAACATCCCAATTTACGCAAGGCCACCAGTAATAGCATGCGAGCAATTCCAAAGTTCGTACCCTGCCTCGATGTCCTGCTATAAGGGAATCATGAGCCCAAGCGAAAACTTTCCTCCTTAGCCGAAGTAGAACTACTGTTTTTCTGGTGGGAGCTACTTCTGTGACTGCCAGCAAGACTCTTGCAGGATCCAAGATGTATTGAGGTGGACTAGGTATGTCTTCTGTCTCCGTAGTGCGGGAAAGAGCATCAGCACATTCATTCTTCAATGCCGGTTTGTAACGTAATGAGAAATGAAAACAACTAAAGAATAGAGACCAGAGAGCTTGTCTGGGATTCAGTCTTTGTGCTCGGCACAAGAACTCCAAATTCTTGTGGTCTGTATACACCACTATGGGGTGCTGAGCCCCCTCCAACCATTGACACCACTCCTTGAAGGCTAGTTTGATGGCCAAAAGCTCTTTATCACCGATTCCATAATTTTTTTCGGCAGCTGAGAATCTCTGAGAGAAGTAGGAACAAGGGAGTAATTTGCCTTTGTTGAAAATTTGACTGAGCACTGCTCCTACTGCAAGATACAATGTATCCACCTCTACTATAAAAGGTCGTAGGGGTCTGGATGATGTAGGCAAGTATTTTGTAGAAAAGCTTCTTTTAAGTCCTTGAAAGCTTGACATGTTGTCAAAGGCCACTCCCTGGCATTAGCCCCCTTCTTCCTGAGGGCCGTGAGAGGTGCCACCTTCTGAGAATAGTGAGGTATAAATTGCCTGTAGAAATTGGCGAAGCCAAGGAATCGCTGGAGAGCCTTGACTTCCACAGGTTGGGGCCAGTCTTTAATAGCCGATACTTTGTCTGGGTCCATGTGAAAACCAGTTGAAGACACGATGTAACCCAAGAAGGGTAATGATTCTTGCTCAAACAAGCATCTTTTCAATTTAGCAAACAAACGATTGTCTCTCAGTCGCTGTAGGACCTGTTTTACTTGTTGGCGATGTGTAGCAATGTGTTTGGAATAGATTAATACGTCGTCCAAATAGACAATGACAGATGAATGGAGCATATCTCATAGTACCTCGTTCATCAGGTTTTGGAAAACCGCCGGGACATTGCATAGCCCGAACGGCATGATGAGTGTCCATCACGAGTATTGAAAGCGGTCTTTCATTTGTCTCCGGGACGAAT
This sequence comes from Rhinatrema bivittatum, assembly GCF_901001135.1. Taxonomy (NCBI): domain Eukaryota; kingdom Metazoa; phylum Chordata; class Amphibia; order Gymnophiona; family Rhinatrematidae; genus Rhinatrema; species Rhinatrema bivittatum. The sequence goes on from NC_042621.1 coordinate 258,351,600, forward strand.
TCTTACAAGGTTGTAGGCCCCACGGAGATTGAGTTTAGTGAAGACCTTGGCTCCTTGTAACCTGTCCAAAAGTTCTGGGATAAGAGGCAGAGGATATCTGTCTCTGTGTGTGATGGCATTGAGCCCTCGGTAGTCGATGCAGGTTCTGAGAGAACCATTTTTTTTGCAATAAAAAAGAAGCCCGCCCCTGCTGGTGAATTGGAGGGACAAATGAAGCCACGATCCAAGTTTTCTTTTATATAGCTGGACATAGCTTGTGTCTCTGGAAGGGACAAGGGGTATACTCGACCCCGGGGTGGAATTGTCCCTGGCAGTAGATCAATGGCGCAATTGAATGGTTGATGTTCCGGTAGAAGCTCAGCCATCTCCTTGGAAAATACATCCTTGTACTCAGAATACTGCGGTGGTAATGCGAGGGAAGTAACCAACAAAGGTATACTGGGTCATGGTAGTGCGGGTAAGCAAGAGGAGAAACATTGTGGACTCCACGCTGCTATCTGTATAGTGCCCCAGTGGATGATAGGGGAGTGCTTTTGAAGCCAAGGTAACCCTAGCACAATAGGGTGGATAGACCTCTCCAATACCAGAAACAAGATCTCTTAAGAAGAATTCCAGTACGTAAAGTCACAGGTTTTGTCGTAGCTGAGACACACCCTGGAAGTAACGATCCATAGATAGAAGAAATTCGTAGTGGTGGTTTGCGAGGAAGCACAGAGAGTTGCAGCTGTTGCATCAGGTCAGCAAGAATGAAGTTCCCTCCTGCTCAGGAGTCCACGAAGGCGAGAGTGGAGAAGTTACCTCCAGGATATTCGATGGTAACAGGCACTGTACATTGAGGAGCAAGATTGACACAGTCTAGGGACAGCTCCCCAATGAACCCTAGGCCCTGGAGTTTTCCGGACGCTCACCACACTAAGCCAGTAAATGGCCCTTGCCTCCACAATACAGGCAGAGACCTAGTGATCGGCAACATCTTCTCTCCTCAGGCATAAGAAGGCTATGCCCCAGTTGCATGTTTTCATCACCCTGATTGTTGAGGGGGACGAAGAAGACATAGGCCGGAGCCAGCGTGTCTGGTCTTCGGGCGGGTTTAACTTCTCGCGCCCGATGTTGGATCCTGTGATCGATCCTTCTTGCCAGATCAATCAGGCTTTCGAGATCGTCAGAAAGATCTCTTGCCGCAAGTTCATCCTTAATGCAAGGAGACAGTCCTTCCAGAAATATGCTGCGTAGGCTGTCCTCACACCAACCCAGCTCAGTAGACAGGGTCCGAAACTCGACAGCATAATCCGCCAATGATTGAGAGCCTTGTTGTAATTGCAGAAGCTCCACAGCTGTGGTGGACTGGCGAGCTGGTTCACCAAATACTTGTTTGAAGCTTTGTACGAATTGTTGAAGATTTCCCAGCAAAGGATCATTACGCTCCCATAACGGACAGGCCTAAGCCAGGGCCCTCCCATCCAGCAGGGATAATATGTAGGTGGTCTTCACCTGGTCAGATTTGGCTGGAGAGCAAACCGCTTGAAGCAATGATTGAAGAAACCCCGACACTGCTTAGTCTCCCCTGCATAGCGTGGAGGAGCGGGTAGATGCGTTGATGCCGCTGGTCCGGGAACAGGAGCAGGTGCCGGAGGCAGAGTTACTACCAGCGGAGTAGAGTCCAGGAGGCTCGCTAACCTTTCAATGGTAGCTGTCAACACATCCAAGCAGTGTTGCTGATGGTGTATCCTTTGAGCGATACCGGGTATGGCCTGGAGGCCTGGAGGCCTGAAAGGTCCGCCGGGTCCATGGCCTTGCAAACTGTTGAGAAGTGGATCCTTGAGCCAGCTCAGAGATGGATGGCAACCGCTGAGGGACGGCCTTCAGTGGAACCCAAGGCCGGGAGGCGGATCAGGGCCAGGAGACCAACATGGCCTAAACCTATACCAACCCCATTTCACCACAGGTTGAGCCCTTGGTTACTGAGGGGGCCAGCAGGACTTAGGTGGGGTCTCCTGGTGAAGAATAGTCAGAACAAGGTCCAAGTCGAGGCAGGTGGCAGTGGAGCGTAGTCAAGGGAATCCAGAGATCGAGGTAGGCAGCAGCAATGCAAGATGAGGTAGCGGACCTGAAGTCAGGACAGGCAGCAGGCTAGCGGAGACCGGAGACAAACCAAGGATCAGGGCAGGCAACAACAGGGGTACCAGGAGCGAAGCCGAAGAGGAATCAGGAACTGGAGCAGGAGAACAGAAGTGGAGCAGGAACATGGAGGCTGGGCAGGCAGGATCAGGAACGCAGGATCAGAAACGCAGCAACTAGTAACTCAGATGAGTGAATCTCGTTGCAAGGCAAAGCATAGGAGCAGATGCTGGTTTTAAATACCCAGTGGCGTCTGACATCATCCTAGGGGCCGGGCCAAGGTATCTCGCCACAGCCTCTTTAAAACCCGAGCCCTTGCACGCACCTAAGGGGCAGGGTTTGCAGCAGGAGCTCGGCTTCGTCTCCCTCATGGAGATGCCACCCTGGAGAAGCCCAGCCATGGCCCGGGGAAGACCGGAGAACGCCGCAACTCAGCAGGAGCCAACAATAAGGCAGGTAAGAGCCCGGCTGAGTCCCTCAGCCAGGATTCATAACATGGATGGGGGGAGTATCAAATCAGATATTCCATAAGTGGGTGACACCCATGGAATATCTGTTTACATCTCCTCTGAATAGAAAGGTCCTGAACTTTTGCTCTAGTAGAGGGACTCAGGCAAACTAGTCTCAGATACCTTCTCCCCAATATTGGGGTATTCCCCAACACTCATCCCTCAGAATCATGCTTCATCCCAACATAGGTTCCTAGATCTCACAGCATGCATGTTGAGAGAATAGCATTAAATTCCTTTAATATATCTGAGCATGTTCCTCAAATTCTTCTGGTTTCTAAGAAGGATTTTACAGGGAAATCATATGGTTTTAAATGGAAAACTTTTGCCTTATGATGACAGAGAAAGGCCCTTGAACCTTTTTCTTGCTCCACAAAATATCTGCTTAAATAACTTCTACATCGTTCAGTGTCTTAGTATGAATGCTAATTCAGGGTTTACCTCAATGCAACTGGCGCTTATCACCACCATGTAGAAGGTCAACCCATCTCTGTACAGCATTTGTCAGATTCATGTAGGGCCTCCTTCATGTGAAGTCTCCCATTAAGCCTTATGTCTTCTAAATGTGCTGCTGACCCAGGTGATGAAATCTCCCTTTGAGCCATTAGACTGCAGTAAGCTGAAGTATCTGATCTGGAAGTCATATTTTTGGTGGCAATCACTCAGCATGCAGAGTCAGTGAGCTGCAGTCCCTAGTGACTTATTGGCTGTATACTGTTTTTTTTCACAATAGGGTGGTTCTGTGCACACAACCTAAGTTCCTGCCTAAGGTAGAGTTAGATTTCCACCTTAACCAGTTTCACAGGGCAGTGAGCTGGAGTCAGGTAGCACCCCCACAGAAACAGTGCAGGACCACAGGGCTGGTCTTCTGCCAAACCAAACCCCTCTCCTCATTATGAGCCCTTGGGTTCTGGAGGCCAGTAGGACAGACACGGTGTAGGCACGGACTGGAAGCTGAGGTCAGCCACAGCTGGGAGCTAAGGGCAAATACAGGCTGGTCACAGGTACTGGCTGGGAGCTGAATACAGAGCATAGATTGGGGCTGGGCACAGAATACAGACTGGGGCTAGATACAGAGCACAGATTGGGGACTGGATACAGAACACAAAATGGTGTATGGAACAATGTACTGAGGGCAGCAGGGGCTGGATATGGACAGGGCTGGACAAGGACTGGGAAACAGATTTGGCAGTGTAAGACAGAGCAAGGACTAGACAAAGAGAGAACTGGACAAGACAGAACAGGCAATAATAAACAAGGAAGCCCAGGCAGGCACAAAGCTGACTAGGAGATTCTAGCAGGCCCAGAGGCTATAAGGTAAGGAAGAGAGGTCCAGGGGTCCACAGAGCAAGGCAAGAGAGCCTGGGAGTCCACAGAGCAAAGGAGGCAGCCTAGGAGGCCACAGAGCAAGGCAAGAGACCAAGTCAGGCTACAAGACAATAGGCCTGGGTAGGCCATAAGGCAAGGCAGAAGGCCCAGAGCGGTCACAAGGCAAGGCAGAAAGCCTGGATAGGCCACAAGGCAAGATAGGATAACCAAGTAAGAGTGGCCAGGTCAGAGAGCCGAGGTGACTCAATGAAGAGGCACTGAGGTGTTGAGCAGACTGGGTTAAGGAGGGCTGATTCTGAGGTGTGGTGTGACCAGTGAAAAGGTAACTGGCAGCGCTGTGAGCAAGGCTCACTGAGGACCCCTGGTGGAAGGAAAGTTGCTCAGCAGGTGGAACCTTGGCGTAGAGACTGCATAGCAGGCAAAACCGTGACATCCAGTCTATTATCCTTCTAACATTTTTCCCCAAATTATGTCACAAAGTTGAACAAGCCTTGCATGGTCTGGATTGCAAAAGAACCTTAGACTTCTGTCTGAAGCGGATTGAAATTGTTAGAAAGTCCACCCAGCTATTTCTTTCGATCCCAACAAACATGGAACTGCTTTGTTAAGCGCATCCTTTCTAAATGAATAACAAATTGTGTCTTTTTCTGTTATGTCCAGGCAAGTGTGACTCTGGATGGAAATATCAAGGCGTGTAGTTTTGGAGCTGTAGCAGTGTCTGAGATATAACAACTGGAAGTAATGAGCTGTGGACTCCCATATTTTTTTACTTGCATAATCATCTCCACTCTCCTGACCTGCTTAATCCTCCCTATAGAAACTTTAGGCTTGCTTATCAACATAGATCCAATTTAGAAACAGAGAAATTATGTTTAAATTAAGTTTATATGTTTGCTTTTCAGACAATAATCGGCCTAGGTTTTAAATTTAATAATTGAAGAATAACAGCCTTCACTACATTGTTTCTTAGCATATAAGACAGACACTATGCATTTAATTTATGACACTGGTAAATTCCAGACTGTTCTGACGATGTTGGTGTTTAGGTTTGTTTGGTGCCTCAAGATTTAGTGACTTCTGGATCCAAACCCAAACATTTTACTTATCTGTGAAGCCTTTTAGAAAGTGAGATTCCTAAATTTCTAAACAAATGGTCTTAATCTGGAAGAGATTTGGAAATGTTTGGATTTTGTTCCAAACAGTTTTACCAGCCATAGTAACGTGATCTCTTTATTGAAGCAGAGGTTATGCACAGATTTCAGAAGACCTCGTGCAGAAGGGGACCTGAGTGACCTTAAATACCAGGTCCAATCTCATGGCTCAGAGAGTGCATTCAACCACAAAAAAGTGAAACAACTAACTGTCTTCTCCCCACTTCTTCCTTCCGTTTCCTAGGCATAGTATTTGTATTTTCTCCTGAATCAAGCATTCTGTTCTCACTATCACCCCCAGGCAAAGAACCATAATACAATTAGACATACACAAGAGCAACATTGGTAACTTAGTGCTGTCTTTTCTCACAGCAAGACAGACAAGAGGCAAAAGCAGCAAATATTTCTGACCTGAAAGAATACTGTGAAATTAGAAAAAAAATAAAAATAAAGCAAAACAAGCACCCTCTATCCCTATTAGTACCACCACAAAGAAGTATTACGGTTTCGGTACACCAGCCTACTTAAAACTGGTTTTAATCTCACTAGTTCCAAATGTTCCAACCTGCCTCTAACTTTATCTGTGGCCAACAGACCTTTTTATGAGACAACATCTGAATTAGAAATCTCTCGTGATTATGGGGGTAGGACTTTGCACCAGCACTCAAAGGGAAGATACATGTGTATTTTCCTTTTGAAACTTGCCCCAGGGAAAAAGTATCTGCAGAGATTTGGACCTCTTTTTCTATTATTTTTCCCTGAAAAAACAGCATGCAATTTTGAAGATCCCAAACTAGAAATGTTATTGCCTTCCCTGACTTAACCCTGTCTCTGATCCAACCTACTTTTCCCATGGATGTCAGCAGGGCAATTTTCACACAGCTTATTTCTACCTGGGTAAATTGCTTTCCAAAATTGCCCTCCCCGTGTTCAACATTCACCATCCTCGACCAACCTTACCTTCCTGTCATTTCCAGGCCTCATTTTCCAAAAGCAGTCTTCTTCAAAGCTATACTTTTGTTCCTCAGAGTTATTAAAACAATTGCTGTTTTCTGCAGAAATATAATAAATGATAGCAAAAATCTAAAGGATAAGTGGATTGTCTTTAGAGGGAAAGAGTTAGATTGTGTCCTTTTTGAAAAGTACTTTAAATTTGTGGCTAGAGTGACAGTGGCATGTGTAATTTTTTATTTTACCATCTTTGTTTTCTAAAGTATCTTTAGCAAACATATATCTTCAGGTTTGTCAAATTGTGTATGGGACCCTGGTCCCAAATTGTCCATGCTTGCTTAACCTCCACCCAATTCATACATAATCTCTATCTATAGGAAAACATGGGTTAGTTTCTTCAGTAGTGGATGGTAGATATATTGGGGTACATATTCAGCCGCACCACTGAATACCCAGATAAGTTAGAGTTAACTGGATATGTGGTGTCTAGCTAACTTTAGACCTGCCTTTTGGCGTGTTGAGTTAGCCAGTTAAGTTAACCGGCTAACTCTGCTCCTCCCCAGAATGCCTACCTCCCACTCCAGGAACACCCCCAACTTATCTGGCTAAATTCTAGCCAGATAAGCCTTTTAAATATGTGGCTAAGCCATTTAGACATATAACTTTCCCGTTATCTAAATGGCTTTTGAATATGTACCCCATGGCCTTGATGATATAATAGGGTGACATCTAGTGATATAAAAGTTGAGAGTTGCAGTGAGTGTGTTCCCATTTTTGTCTACGTGTTTCCTTAGCTCTGTGTTTGAGCTGCTGTCTGATTGGATCCCTGGTGCAGAAATCTGGGGAGACGCACTTTTCCACAAAGGGTAAGGCCCTAAATTCTGCTCATAGGCTTAAGACCTAGCTTCTTATGGAAGAGCCCCTGGGGGGAATCATGGGGACACACCAGCGAGAACAACCTACCTTTGGAAGTTTCATCATTTATCTAATTTGCAAGAAGTGAGAAAGTGACTGATCTTTCTTCAGATGAATTGTTCTTTGCCAGAAATGAATTCTTTATGCTGAGGAGTTTATTGTGCTGCTAAGGAAATTATGTTTTTGCTCCTGTCTGCCTGTTTTTACTGTGGAAACCTGTGGGTAGTGGAGCTTGTTAATGACACCCTAATTTTGTATTTAATAAATGTTGGCATTACTACTGAACTACTTTTCCAGGGTTTGAGTTTACATGGAGTAGAGATTGCCAGTGAACTGGTGTACACCTGAAGACACCAATAGCTTGGAGGGTTATCTGTTCATCCAGTGAGGGAAGACGTTTCCCTGTTCAGTAAAGAAACACCTCTGAGCCTGGTCCACTACATCATCTGCTCAATCACTTTTAAGAACCCACTGATCAATGAAAAGATCTGGACTCCCAGTTACTGGTTATATTGTATGCACCCTAGTAAGGGTTACATACTACATAAACCTTCAACTATACTTCCTTGCGAGGAAATAAAGGTCAATCAGCAAAAACAAGTAAATAAAAATATAAGGTGATACTTTTTTCAGTTTATTGCCCTTTATTTCAGTGCATTCAAGTGGAATAACATAGCACTCACACTACTTTATACAAAATAGAAAATACATTTTCTTAAAGTTAAGCAAACATCAAAGAAAAATAATTTTCTAAATTTGCTGTAAAAATAGAAAATAGAAGAATCTCCCTTTCTTGACATATTACTGCTCTTAGCTAGATTTATTAATAAGAATGCAACATGTTAGTGTCTTAGTATATTTTTCTGGGTTATCACATGTGTTTTTCAAAGTGGTTGAATACTGTGCTAGATATATAATGCAAATAACAAGAGCGCCCTCTTGTGCTAAGTTAGATGGGAGTACATTTTCAACTACCTGTGTAGTAAATGAGCCTATACCTAAACCGATATCTTTGCTATCTAGTTTCTTTTCAGAAGCCACAAGTTTTCTAAATAGGAAAGCTCTTGAAAGTAAGGTCTCTAGAGATTAGACTTAGCTCCCAACTGACAATAGTTTTAATATTTTCAGTCACAAAGTTCATGCTACCTGGTGATAGTTGCCCATTTTACTATAACCAGTAGAAAATAAAGTTCCCTGGATTGGCCCAGTGTTGATTGGGTTCAGTTTCCTTGGCTAAGCTTTTGCACCTCAGGACAGCAGGAGCAGGGATGCTGTGGAGGCATCATAGCCCCTGGGAGAATAGGAGTCCCAGTTAGGGTGCAAGCATACCGGGCTCCATGGGGAATTACAGTCTGTGTCTCCCAGCCAAGGAGCATCAGTGCAATGCCTGGCTTAGGGAAAATTATAAACAAAGAGGAAATACTCTGGCTAGTTGTGAATGAAGGCTCATGACACAGTAGCCCTGCTTCTTTGGGCCTCCAATTGAGCTGCAGCAGGGCTTTGAGAGCATGGCCTCTTTTTGGAGCTCCTAAGCTGAGAAAGAGGGTATCCGGAGGGGTTTGGTGCATCAACTTATTAAAGAGCAGGAAGCCCAAGTTAAAAAAAACAACAACTTGCTTTTAGCTTGTTAAAAAAAAAATAAAAAGACCTGGTGGTTTTGCCTCTGGTGGCTGTGGGGGTGCACCACGTTTGTGGGTTAGAAGCATAGTCCAGAGGCTGGGAAGGCAGAAAAGGGCCCAGAATTTTCCTGGAGGGAAAGAAGATGATGGAAGCAGTGAGAGAGTTGCTGAAAAATGACAGCCAGCTGGTTACTCCACATGATTCCTTCGGTTTCATGACTCCAGGAGCTGCAGCCACTATTTTAGTCCCTAGTATTGCTGCTAAACTGACCTCCAATGCAGCTGCCATCTTATTTATTTATTTTATTTATTTAAGAACTTTTATATACCGATGTTCATGTACTGGTACATATCACGTCGGTTTACATAGAACCTAAGTTTGAAATTACATTGAACATTCTATCGAACAGGGGTACAAATAACATGTCTAACATCATGGGAACTTATTGATAACGCTGAGAACTTATAGATAGAGCCGAGGACAGGTTAGAAATTAAACATTAAAATTATAAAATTATTACAAATAACAAATAAGATTATAAATTAATACAAGAAACGAATAAATAAATAAATAACAATCAAACAATAACAGGCTTAATAAGCATGATTTGAGTAAAATGGAGTTAAACAGGAGAATTAAGCGACAGGCTTCTAATGTGATGGGGTATGAAGCTGAGTGAATGAGACCTTTAAGTGAAGGCTTTAGTAAAAAGCCAAGTTTTTAGCTTCTTTCTGAACGTTCGACTACATGTTTCTAGACGAAGGTCCGTGGGGAGGGCATTCCAGAGAGCAGGGCTGGCAGTCGAGAACGCTCTTTTCTTAAGAAGTGACTTGGCTGGAGGTGCATATAGAGGGCCTAGATAGCTGGTTCTGATAGGTCTTAGTGATGCGTGGGGACGAAGTGGGTCACTAAGATCTAGCGAAGTTTGAGAATGAATGGTCTTGTGGGTTATGGTTAGTACTTTGAAAATGACTCTCTGTTTAATAGGGAGCCAGTGAAGATTTTTTAGAATCGGTGTGATGTGTTCTCCTCTCCTCGAGTTCGTTAGAATCCTTGCAGCTGAATTCTGCAACATTTGTAATGGTTTGGTTGTGATAGATGGTAAGCCAATTAGTAGTGAGTTGCAGTAATCGATCTTTGAGAAAAGAATTGTTTGGAGGACTGTTCTAAAGTCCTGAAAATGGAGGAGAGGTTTCAACTTTTTCAAAACGTGTAGTTTGTGAAAGCATTCTTTCGTTGTGTTTTTGACAAATTGTTTGAGATTCAGTTTATTGTCGATGGTGACGCCAAGGTCTCTGACTTGTGTGGGTGTGATTAGATTGTTGGTGGCATGAAGGTTGTCATCGAGATTGATCAGCATAAGTTCCGCTTTACTCTGGCTACTGAAGCTGTCTCCATTTCTCTCCTACTCCATTATCCCTGCCAGCGTCCTTCCTATTCTCTCCTGCTAGTACCCATAGTGCGCTGCCCTTCAGCTGAGGAAAGGAAACTCACCTTTCTGGAATGCTTGTAGCCTGCACTTTCCAACTTGTTTCTAACTGCCCGCATTGATGCAAAATGCACGGGTACTTTTTACCCCTGGATTTTACAACAATTTTCAGAGTGAAAGTATGTGCATAATTTCCCGTTGAAAATTATTCCAGGAAAACCACCCACACACATTTATGCCTGCTAATATGTGTGGGCAGATTTTCTATGAAAACAGAAGAGCATACTTTTGAAAATTGAAAAGTATGCTCTTCAGGGCAAGTTCCTCCCCAACCTTCACACCTCCTCCCCAGGAAAGCCTCATCTAACGGCGGGTAAATTTGCACATGTGATGACGCTTCATGCATAAATGTATCCACACACAGGACAATTTTCAAAGCCACTTCAATAGGTAAAACATTGCTTTACCCATGGAAATAGCATGAAACAAAACTGATAGTCTGATATATGGGAAAACTTAATGCATGTAAAGACTATGAGGATAACTTTCAAACAGCTGCGCATGTCCCATAATTGCATGTAAAAATCTACCCCTGTATTTTATAAAATACACACAAACGTACCCTGCAACATGTGTAAAAAATGTAAACCGGAGTGATAAGTAATTCTGTTACCTGAACTTCAGTATAAAAAAAGTTATAAATAAATAAATAAATAACTGTGCACATATGTAAAAAAAAGTATGAATACATATTGCACTTATCCGCATAAGTCTGAAAACGCTACTTATCCAGCTAAGGCAGATAGCCAAATAAGTCTAAAAAGCACTGCTTTTATAGCTAAGGCAGATCGCTGGAGAGGTAGCACATTTTAGACTTATCCGGCCATCTGACTTAGCGGACAAGTAGCATTAAGTCTTATTTGGCTAAGTAGTGGCTTTTCTGCTTCTTAGCCAATTAAATCTGAACTTGACTGGATAAGTGCCTCTTTAAAGATTTAACCAGATAAACCGGAATTTATCTGAATAAGTAGCATACAACTGCTATACTCGTATATTTTTATGTCTAACTTTAAAAGTATATGCGTGCGTGGAGATTTTACCTGCGTTGTTTACATGCATTTATTCCCCCGTAATTTGGATTTTACGCCTGTAAATTGGGAGATTTTCTAACGAGTGTGCGGCAATGAAATTACCAGTTTTACCAATTAGTCTACCAGTTCACCCAGTCCATCTGTAGGTCATCAAGACCCACCTGGCTCTTCAGCCTAACTCCCCCTGTTTCACACTCACTCCCCCCCCCCCAGTCAGTATTTCACTTTTAAGACATTTACGTTCATTTACTTACAGATATAGTGCAGGTGTAAATATACGCGAGTAAGCTGCCAATTCTACATGCATAAACTGCTTATAAAATCGCAACTGGGGGGGAGACGGTGGGCATTGTTTGGTATTGTGGTAGGGGAGGGATCTGAAACCACCCTCCTCTATAATTGTTGTTTGTTCTGGAAAACCCAATAAAATTGTTTAAACATAAAATCGCAACTCACATGCGTAAATGTTGGCCCCACCAGGGAAGGCCCCTGGCCCGTCCCTTTTTTTACACGTGCAAATTCCCTCATGAACCCTTGCTTACATGTCTGATGTTTCGAAGATAACATATGTGCTAATAAAAGCTGTTTACATGTGCATATGCTGATTTTTATGCGTGTAAGGTTACCTGCAAGGAGCAGAGGGGTTTCTGGGGCAGCGTGGGGGACGGGTTTGCACAGCCTTTCAAGTTTTCAAAGGTTTTGGTGGAAATCTTCCCAAAACTCTTTTATGCACAAATTAGGAGGTGTAATTGTGTGGGATCATTTTCACAGGGAAGGTGTGCGGATGCGCTCCCTTTGACAACTGGTGGAACTCAGTAGTGATTTTCTTCCAGGTCACCACCCGCAGCCTTTTCTGGAACGTGCTTCCTTTTCCCTCCGTACTGGTTTTTATTTAGAAATTTACAAACTGGTGAAATTTGTGTGCGCATTTGATGGAAAATGTAGACAAGCAGTTACAAAATTACCTCATAATGTATTAAGTCAGGGGCTCTCAGCCCAGTCCTTGGGACCCACCCAGCCAGATAGATTTACATGCACTGCCTCCACTATATGCAAACCTATCTACCGGGCCGATACAGTAAAAACCGCGGGAGAGCCGGCGCTCCGAGGCCAGCGCCCGCTCTCCCGACGTGCAGCCAGGCCACGCTCCTGTATTTAAATGAGGGCCCGCGGTAAAAGGAGGCCTTAGTGCCTCCTTTTTTGACAGAAGCGGCGGCTATCAACAGGTTTGACAGCAGACGCTCAATTTTACCGGCGTCGGTTCTCAAACCCGCTGACAGCCATGGGTTCGGAAAACGGATGCCGGCTAAATTGGGCATCCGTCTTCCAACCCGCGGGCCGCGGGAAGATTTTAAATTTTTTTTTTTATTTTAAATTTTTTTTATGATATTAAGTCGGAGGCTGTACAGAAAAGCAGTTTTTTCTCCTTTTCTGTACACTTTCCCTGTGCCGGCCGAAATTAACTTCTGCCTTTGGGCAGGCATTAATTTCTGAAAGTAAAATGTGCAGCTTCGCTGCACATTTTGCTTTCTGTATTGCGCAGGAATAACTAATAGGGCCCTCAACATGCATTTGCATGTTGTGGGTGCTATTAGTTTCGGGGTGGGGGGGTTGACCGCGCGTTTTTGAAGCACTATTATCCCTTGTGACAGGTCGGCCCCTGTCACATGGTAGGAGCACAAGATGGCGCTGGCCATCCATTGCTCCTACCATGTGACAGGGGCCGACCAATGGCACCGGTAGCCCCTGTGACATAGTAAGGTGAAAGGCTATCGGCGCTATTTTGAATACAGGCAGCCGACAGCACGAGTGCAGGAGATGGTCCAGGACCCCCGCTGGACCACCAGGGACTTTAGGCAAATCTTGGGGGGTCAAGAAGGTGGGGGGTTGTAGTTAATTAAATTTAAAGGGAACGAATGCCGAATTCAACGTATTAACAGATCGGGCTTTCCCCCCCCTTGACCGAATGCAATGTATCTGGGCCTCGACGAATACGTATCCCGAATCCAACAAATACTTTCCGGCTGCACATCCCTAAAAAATAGCGCGTCGAAAATGCACGGCCAAACCGAGGCTAAAGGTGTGCTCGGCCGAGAACACCATACTGAATCGGCCCGTATGTCCCGAGGACTGGTTAGCGAACCACTGTACTAAAGAGTAATTAAACTTTTATTTACAGTGACTCTATTATATGGGTTTGATGTCTTCATCTGTTGTAAAGGACTTATCTCTGTTTCTCTTCTTTCCTCCTATTGCTTTTCTGTTTACCACTTTACTCACATACAACACAAAGCTCCCCCTTTTCTCTAAACTATTTTGGGTTTATTCACAGGGCTGGCTGGCAAAGTTGGCTGGATTGGATACAAATGTCTGGCTAACTTTGGTGGGATATTCAGTGGCATGCCTGCGCTGCTGAATATACCCAACTATCTTAAACTTATCTGGCTAACTTTAGGACTGCTCTATGGTAAAACCAGAGTTTGCTGAGTAAGTTATCCGGCTAACTCTGAAAATCAAAGGTAGCCAGATAACTTATCCCAGAAGTGCCCCTGGAACACTTCTAAGTTAAATTTATCAAACTACTTAACTGGATGACTCGAAAGATGTCAGCCAGCGGCAATTTTCAAATCCTGCTACTTGTCCGGCTAAGTCCGAATATAGCCACTGCCAGCCAAATGGCACTGAATATTGAACTCAGAGTTCTTTGGATCCGTGTTTTTATATTGATGTAACCCAGTGGCTTTGGTTTATCACAGAATTGTGTGAACTGTTTGTACTGAATCCGTAACTCAAATAGTGTCCTAATTAGGACAAAAATATAAATAATTATTAATTTACATGTACTTCTTCCATAGGGCAGTGCAGTTGAATGGACAGCCTCTTGTGATGGTCGATGATGGAACTCTTCCAGAACTTAAACCACGAGCTCTTCGGCCTGGCCGGACCTTGGTCATTCCTCCTCTAACTATTGGCTTTTATGTGATCAAAAATGTCAATGCTGTAGCATGCCGGTACCGATAGCTCCAGCTAACATTGATCCTTTTATGAATAAACCAGATCTGCTGGGCCTATTTTAGATCTGTGGAATGAATACCATTCTTCTCTGGACAGACTGCTCCCTATTTTTTTAATTCTTCTAACCTACTTTCCCACAGACTTCTGACAGTAGGCAGTGACCTAAAATAACTGTTCTTAAACTTTAATGAACCAGAATAGGCAGTGTCTCTAAACTATCCTAGAGTCTGACAGAAAAGTCTTACTTCTTTGGCAGGTCCCATACCCTCATAAAGAAAAAGATAGATTAGCCAGCTTAATATATGATTTAAATGGTAAGATTAATAATACTATACAACATTTTTTTAGGAAAATCTATACCACATTGCTTTAATATTTTTGGTTGGAACTAAAATCCAAGAGGATCATATTTAATAGGGCAGTTAGTGGACACGTTATCTGGCTAAAGATAAACATCCCGCTGAATATACTTGCCTAAAGTTATCCAGCTACATATAGCCAGATAAAATTAACCCTAACCAGCCAGTGTTTGAATATGTCCAGTTAGACTTAAAGTTATCTGGCCATGTCTGGATATCTTCAAAAGATAGCCGGATAAGTAGCATTTCTTTAAACAAAAAAAAGTTGCAAGCCTCTCAGCCTGATTTCTCACAGGACAAGCAGGATGGTAGTCCTCACATATGGGTGACATCATCAGGATGGAGCCCAATCATGGAACACTTTTGTCAAAGTTTCTAGAACTTTGACTGGCACCTACTGGGCATGCCCAGCATGGCACTAACGCTGCATCCAGCAGGGGTCCCCCTTCAGTCTCTTTTTTTCCGCGCAGCAGTAGCCACGCAGGTTAAGGAGTTCTCTAGAGATTCCTGACAGGAATTTTCCTCACGGAACTTCTTTCAAAATTTTCAAAAAATTCTACCCCATAGGGGTTCCCCTATCGATTCTGTACTCCGTGGTCAAAGGTAAGGATTTACCCTCATTTGCGGTTGATTCCCATCGTGTTTTCCCTTCGGGGCCTACTGGCCATCGACCATACCACGGCTAAATTTTTGTCGAAGCCATGGCGTCGGGTTTTCATCGGTGCCCTGACTGTCCTCGGACAATGTCCATCACAGACCCGCATAGGGGCCCAAATGACACCAAGGGGCCGTAAGGCCCGCTCAGAGAAGAAGATGGAGTTTCTTTTTCAGTCAAAACCCCTGACTCCATCGACCGCTTCGACATTGTCTGAGCCATTGCCATCAACCTCTCGCCAGCAGCGGGACACTAGTGCTGCCTGAGCGGCATAGACTATTCTAAAGGTGTCGACTTCTTCCTCATCGCCTCAGGAGAAGGACCGAGGAGAACATCATGAAAAGCGTCGACACCGTCATCGGAAGGCTCAGTCCGCTGATCCAGGCAAACCCTCGATATCGGCATCGACAGAGCCACTGACAAAGAAATCCCATCCAGAGAAGGCCCCATCCTCCTCTGCGACCGAGTCACTGAGGCATTCCCGCCTTCATCGGTGCAGGGAACTGCGACTCCACTTTTACCGGTGGACTCTCCGGCTACGCCACTATTGCCTCCCACTCTGGAGCTGGGGTTACATGCCCCAGGCTTCCGCAAGGAATTGGATCGGATGATCCAAGCGGCCATTGGTAAAGCACTGCAGGGCTTCTGACCTCCACTGGCGCCGACACCGATGCCAGCCCCGACCTGATACCCACAGTACTCGCACCGCTTGTAGGCAGACTGGATGTGCTGATCGGTGCTCTTCCACCGATACCTTTATTGTCAGAAGATGAAGAAACACCGATACCCATACCACCATCTGGGATCTTGCCATCAACTCAACCGTCGATGTCGCTGGTTCCATCGATGCCTATATTGCCATCGGTACCGCATCATTCTCAATCGGTGCCGCCTTCGATGTCGTCGGTGCCACCATCAATGCTGTTGGTGCCTAGGCCTGGTCCTTCAGGAATAGCACCATTTCTCCCCTCTGGAGATCCTATGCGAGCCTGTGATCAACCTTATGATCCGTGGACTGATGATTCTTCCCAGGATTCTGATGATCTACCTTCAGAGCCGTCTCCCCCTGAGGAGAGAAGACGATCTTCTTCAGTGGACCTGTCCTTTATTAATTTTATAAAGGAAATGTCTGAAGCCATACCATTCCAACTTCAGACAGAAGAGGATTCCAGACATAAAATGCTGGAAGTACTCCAGTTCATAGATGCACCCAAGGAGATCATGTCCATACCTGTTCATGAAGTTCTCCAGGACCTGCTGAAGAGAAATTGGGAGCATCCAGGCTCTGTACCACCGGTGAATCAGAAAACGGATGCCACCTACCTGGAACAGACAGCCCCTGGCTTCCAAAAACCACAGCTGGATCATCATTCTGTGGTTGTGGAGTCAGCCCAGAAAAAAAGCATGACATTCTAAACCTCATTCTTCCATTCCTCCAGGAAAAGAACAGAGGTCCCTAGATGCTTTTGACCATCATGTTTTCCATGGATCTATGCTTATTTCTTGCATTGCTTCCTACCAGTTATACATGACCCAGTATATCAGAGACCTGTTCAAGAAGATCCAGGATTTCTCTGAATCTTTACCCGACCAGCTTCAGGACCAGCTGAATGCCCTGGCTCAAAAGGGTCTAGATGCTGGCAAGCACGAGGTCCACACTGCCTATGATATTTTCGACACTGCGTCTAGGGTGTCGGCAGCGGTATTCAATGCACGACAGTGGGTCTGGCTAAAGTCCTCTGTCTTGAGACCAGAGGTACAGGACTGATTGGCTGACCTGCCCTGTGCTGGTGATAATCTCTTTGGGGACAAAATTCAAGAGACTGTAACACAGCTCAAAGATCACCATGAGACATTAAGCCAGCTTTTGTCCGTGCCTACTGATTTCCCATCCACATCTAAAAGGATATTCCGAAGAGACTCTAAGTGGCCGTCCTTCAAATCACGGAGATATTATCCTCCTGCTACTCGAGGTCGCCCCTCCAGACCTTACCAAAAAGGTCAAGCCAGACAATCCCAGCCTCAGACGATTCAGCCAGCCCCTCCACCGGGCCCAGCTGCTGGATTTTGACTCCTCGCTAGAGAGCATAAGCCAACCTCCTCTGCCATCTGTACCCGTCAGCGGTCAGTTGTGCCACTTTACCAACATGTGGCACACGATCACTTCCGACCAGTGGGTGCTTACTGTACTGACCCAAGGCTACCACCTCAACTTCCTGTCGGTACCAGCGGACTCCCACCTCGGCCGATGTGGGGATCATCTGACCACTCCTCTCTTCTGGAAGAGGAGGTATCAACCTTCCTGAAACCCCGGGCAATAGAACCAGTGCCCCTCTCTCAGCAAGGGCAGGGGTTCTATTCCAGGTATTTCCTCATCCCAAAAAAGTCCGGCGGCATTCATCCAATACTGGACCTGCGTGCCTTAAACAAATATCTACAGAGGGAAAAGTTCAGGATGGTGACTTTGGGTTCTCTACCATCTCTTCTACAAAGAGGAGATTGGCTTTGCTCTCTAGATCTTCAGGACGCATATATACACATCTCAATCACTCCGCCCCACTGCAAATTCCTTCGTTTCCTGGTTGGCCCCTGGCATTTTCAGTACCGGGTACTGCCATTCGGCCTATCATCCGCTCCTTGAGTCTTCACCAAGTGCCTCGTAGTGGTCGCGGCCTACCTGAGATGTCAGGGCATCCACGTCTATCCTTATCTCGATGATTGGCTGATAAGGGCTCCGACTCAGAGGGATACACCAGCCTCCTTACGTCTAACTATCCATACATTGCTGTCTCTCTGGTTTCTAATCAGCTACCCCAAGTCCAGCCTAGTTCCATCTCAAACCCTATCCTTCATAGGAGCCGACCTGAACACCATGCAGGCAAAAGCATTCCTCCCTCAGTATCGAGCTCATACTCTCATAACCCTCGCACAATGCCTCCAGAATCGGCGTTATTCAACAGCTCGTCATTTTCTCATTTTGCTGGGTCACATGGCGTCCGCTGTATATGTCACTCCAATGACACGCCTCACCATGAGAGCCATGCAGTGGACGCTAAAGTCCCAGTGGACTCAGGCTTACCATCCAATGTCCATCATTGTCCACATTACCAAGCAGCTCCGCCTGTCGCTGGCCTGGTGGACGCAGCTCTCCAACCTCCTTCAAGGCCTTCCCTTTCAGGTTCCAGAGCCTCAAATTATCCTAACGACAGATGCCTCCAATCTAGGTTGGGGTGCTCATGTCAAGAACCTACAGACTCAGGTCCCTGGTCTCCAGAGGAAGCCAAGCATCAGATAAATTTCCTGGAACTTTGAGCGATCAGATATGCCCTCAGAGTCTTTCAGGATTGCCTCTCAAACAAGACTATCCTGATTCAAACTGACAACCAGGTAGCAATGTGGTACATCAACAAGCAAGGAGGAATGGGCTCCTACCTTCTGTGTCAGGAAGCTGCACAGATATGGGCGTGGGCTCTTTCCCACTCGATGTATCTCAGAGCGACCTACTTGGTGGGCGTGGACAATGTTCTGGTGAACAGGTTGAGCCAGACCTTTCATCCGTATGAATGGTCTCTCAACCCTGCAGTAGCGGACACAATCTTCCAACGTTGGAGGTATCCACACATAGACCTCTCTGCATCCATCCACAACCGCAAAGTAGAGAACTTCTGCTCCCTCACTCGCAGCCGCCACTCACAGCCGAGGGATGCTTTCGCCCTCTCATGCTCCAGCAGTCTCCACTACGCGTACCCTTCACATCCACTCATATCAAAGACTCTCGTGATGTTGCGAAGGGACAAAGGCTTAATGATTCTGATAGCCCCTCACTGGCCACGCCAAGTCTGGTTCCCAATCCTCAGTTCGCCAGTGCATCCCTCTAGGGAAGGATCCGCTTCTGATAACTCAGAGCAACAGGTGCCTGCGCCACCCCAATCTCCAGGCCCTGTCGTTGACGGCCTGGATGTTGAAAGGTTAATACTTCAACCCCTTAATCTTTCAGAGTTGGTATCCCGAGTCCTGGTAGCTTCACGAAAGCCTTCCACAAGACGCTCTTATCGTTCCAAGTGGAAAAGGTTTACGGTCTGATGCACATCCATGTCCATAGACCCCTTCACTTGTTCCACTGCGAAGTTTCTGGACTATCTCTGGCATCTGTCAGAATCAGGTCTGAAAGCTTCCTCTACAAGAGTGCATGTCAGTGCGGTAGCCGCTTTCCACAACGGAGTAGGAGATGTCTCTATTTCGACACAACCCTTAGTCACACGCTTCATGAGAGGTTTGCTCCACCTGAAACCTCCATTGCGCCTTCCAGCCCCCGCTTCGGACCTTAACGTGGTCTTAGGGCATCTCATGAAACCTCCGTTCGAGCCTTTCCACTCCTGTGATCTCCGCTATCTCACCTAGAAAGTAAATTTTCTTCTCGCTATAACATCCGCTCGTAGAGTTAGTGAGTTACAGGCATTAGTCACCTACCCATCTTACACTAAAATGCCACATGACAGAGTGGTCCTCCATACACACCCTAAGTTTTTACCAAAGGTAGTGTCGGAATTTCATCTTAATGAATCCATCATCTTACCTACTTTATTTCCAAGGCCCAATCAAACCCAGGAGAAAAAAGGCTCTACATTCCCTGGACTGCAAATGTGCCCTAGCCTTTTATCTGGAGCGCACATCAGCCCACAGAAAGTCCACTCAATTATTTGTTTCTTTCAATATCAAACTGGGAAATCCAGTGGGAAAACAGACCCTTTCCTTCTGGTTGGTGGACTGTATCTCCTTTTGCTACCAGCAAGCAGGCATTCCGCTACAAGACCATGTGAAAGCACACTCTGTTAGGGCCGTGGCAACCTCTGTGGCACACCTTCGTTCAGTACCACTTTTTGATATATGTAAGGCTGTGACCTGGAGCTCTCTCCATACCTTCGCAGCCCATTATTGCTTGGATAAGGCTGGCCGGCAATATTCTGTTTTTGGCCAGTCTGTTCTACGCAACTTATTCTCAGCTTAACTTCCCAATATCCTACCAGCGACCGGTTCAGGGTTTTCAGGATGCCCTCCCACCCAAATTCACCCCTGCTGTTGTGCCTGTTGCACTTCTTTGGGTGCAATTGGTGCATTGCTCGGGCATCCTCAGCTCGCTACTCACCCATATGTGAGGACTACCATTCTGCTTGTCCTGTGAGAAAGCAGAGTTGCTTACCTGTAACACCTCCCCCTCCCTCCCCGCTAAATCTAAAGCAAAATTGTTCCTTCTCCCCACCCCCCAAGCCCTTCCCCTGAGACAGGCACCCTCCCCCACAAGGCCTCTCACCCACCCGATACCTGATTTGAGGCCTCCATATTTTATGCCAGGATCGCAGTGCAATGCAATCCCGGCTGCACACAACAAGAAATGCTATTACTAGGGTAATGCCGGAAGTGGCTGGGATCAAATTGCATTGCGATCCCGGCATAAAATATGGGGGTCCTGAATCAGATACTGGGTGGCTGGGAAAACTTCTGTGGGTAGGGTGCTGGCATGGGGGAAGAGGTGTTGGGGAGGGAGGTGCAATTTTGCTTTAGATTTAGCGGAGAGGGAGGGGGAGGGCTGGACTGAGTGGCGCTGTTTTGGGGATGGGACCTAGCCAATAGGTATGTTGAGACTTGTGGTGGTGGGAGTGGGAATCAGGCCAGGAGGTCCATGACTTGTGGGGGGGGGGGGTTTGTTTGTTTTTATAGGCTGAACCTATAAAACCTTGCCATTTAGACAGATAACGTTAAGTTATTCATC
The DNA here is from genome assembly GCF_901001135.1 of Rhinatrema bivittatum. NCBI lineage: Eukaryota > Metazoa > Chordata > Amphibia > Gymnophiona > Rhinatrematidae > Rhinatrema > Rhinatrema bivittatum. The sequence goes on from NC_042621.1 coordinate 258,372,512, forward strand.
TAAATGGCATTTGAATATTCGCCTCCAAATTCTGAAAGACAAGCCCTTTTCTGGAGAGGTTTTTATCACTAAGCTTATTAGCTAATATCTCAGTTAAGAGAGCAAACAAGGATCTGTGCAGTGAAGGTACTAAAACGATTTTCCCATCTTAGGGCAAGATGTACTAAAAGGGGTTTTCTCTTTTTCTATCTATGGAGAAAATCTGTAGAACATCTGGTTTTTAATGTCAGATCAGAAATACTCCTTTCTATCTAACCTGAGAAGAAATACAAGAAGCATTTAATAGCTAAAAAAGACTGTGAAGCTAAGTTGCAAAAGCCAAGAGGCAGAGTGTACTCAGCTGATTTCTTTACAGCTTTGGAGCTGAAAATGTTTTTTTTTTCTTAATTGAGCAAATTGTCTTCCAGCTTTCATGGTGTCCAATTATCTATAATTCTGGAAAAATAAAGAACTGTTTGTTACTATTTATTTTAGAGGGGAATTATTAAAACAGTCTTTAAAGCTACATGAGATTTTAAGGAACCTATAGTGTGGCTGTCTTACACCAGAGAATTTTTAAAGACACAGGTTGGAAAGAATATATGATTTGTATTTTAAAATTAAAACAAGGAAATGCAAACATGACTTGTTGAGATTTAAACTGCTGCTAAAATGGCTCTCTTCAGGACAAAGGTTGAGTGCCACTGTTTTAGAGGGTGCAAGACTGTAACATTCAGCTCTTAAAGTACTAAATTTCTTGTCCTTTAACTTATTCAAAAAGCTTCATCTTTTTCTTCAAAATAAAAGTGACTAAAAACTTTTAAAACTAAATAAAATCTGGAATTTCACAGAGGACTTAAAGCCAGTTGAATTGTATTTGATGAATACATTACATCAATTGGAATACTGATAATTGAAGCACCGAAAATTTGCATGTAATGTGTGTGTTATTATTTATTCATAACAAATTGTAAGTAAATAATCAAAGCTGAAGGAGGTGACTTGTTGATTACCATTGTATATTATTTCTAGATCACTGTTAACGTACTTAGCAATGTACAAAATGAATGACAAAGTAACATTATCAGCCATGACAGTCCCTACCCATCAATTCCTCTCACTAAAGCATCAAGCTGATGCATGATCACATTCTGGTTATGGAATCACAGGTGTCAGCTCTGTGGTTGCTTAGCACCCCCAACATTGAGCAAACGCCTTCATTATATTCAGAGAAGGATAGTTTGTGTTGCGTTTAGCACCCCCAATCATTTTTTAAAGTTGGCTTCTATGAATGGAATTATTATTATTATTGTTATCACATTTGTATAGCACATACTAGACATATGCAGTGCTGTACAGAGACACATGGGGCAAATTTTGTAACACTGCACATAAATTAGCCAGCAAATGCACGCATAAGTTACACCAATTTTCAAAGTGGATTTACTCACATAAGTATGCTTTAAAAATTCTCCCACTGAATTTGCTCACACAAGTTACACTTGCTAAAATATCTGCACAAATTTCCCATGAAAATTTATGCATATATTCAATGCTCCCAGTTTCCTGTAGGAGATTTTTCAAGATTCTGTTGCAATTATGTGGTGAATTTGCATAATATTGGATATATTTGCATATTAAAATGTATTTTTAAAAAATCTTTATAAAAGTAGTCTTTTTCTGATATTTCTGTGTCCAGTTAATTCATTTGATTCTTTATTAGAAGAAAGGGGATCTTACTGATTTCGGTTGGGAAAGAAGGTGAGAAAGGGATCTGGGAATAAGAAGAGTGTGGATCTCAGAAGAGGGGAGATCTGAGAGGAGGGAAATGAAGAAGCGATCTCAGGCAGGAGAAGCAGAGGGATAAGGATAGGGGAATCAGAGAGGATAAGGAAAGGGAATAAGAGAAGGGAGGGAAAAGAGATCAAGAAAGGGAGGTGGGAAGTAAGGGAGGATTGAGGATTGAGGATGGGTGAAAGAAATGAATGAAAGATCAGAAATAGGAGTGGAGAAGGAAGGAGGAAAGATTGGGGACAGGAGAAGAGGGAGGAAAACAGGAAGAGAGAGTCAACCAGAGATCTTAGGGTAGAGATCCAGAAGGTAGAGAGGGAAGTGTCCCACCCCTAGTTCCAGCCTTGTTCCCTCCCTCATATCCCAACTCACAATCCTTACCCTCATTCTGTCGCCCTACCTACCTATACACCCATCCACCCTTCCCCTTCATCTTTCTCACAAACCTTGATTCTCCAGGCCTCCTATTACGCCTCCCATCTCCTCAGTCTCTGAATCACACATCTCATCTCCCCAGTCCCATCTCACACCTCCTCCAGCCTCTTCATCAAACATCCATCTCGCAGCCCCTTTCCCAAAACCTGTCCAAACCCTCTATCACAACTCCATCCCATTTCACACAACCCCCATCTCCTCTTTCCCTTATCCCCCCTCCAGCCTCCCTTGTTCCACACAAACACCATCTCCTTTTTCTTATACCCTCAGCATCTTCTGTGTCACATAACTCCCTCCATCACTTTTCCCTTATCCCCCTTCCCATTTCACACAATCTTCCCCTCAACCCCCACCTGACAGCCATTCTCTAACCACTCCCTCCCCCACCCTTGGTCAGGCCGCGAGGAGGAGAGAAGTGGCATGTCAGGCCATGTCCTCCTCCTGCCCTGCTGTTTCCAATCATGGGATAAGCAGCAATCAGGCCCAACTGACAAAGGAGGAAAACGCGGCCGAAAGTGCGGTCGCTTTCCTCCTCCTCATCACACGAATGCACAGGGGAAGGGAGAAGAAACTGGAAGGAATTTGACAGCAGCAACATTTTGCCATCTCCCTGGACCCAGCTTGCTGGTCTCTGATGGTGATTCCATGGGAACCAGCAAATTCTGTGGGAAGGGGAAGATTGTACAGCTCTTCCCTGGGCTGTAGAATTACTGGAGTCTGGAAGCCCTACACATACTGTACTTTTGAAAATATAAACCCCTCCCCAACTTCATCCCAAGGGATGCCTCTGCTCAGTCTGGCTAAACTTGCACATAAAAGGACATACATGTGTAGTTTACCTCATAAATCAGCTGGGCTATTTTGTAAGGGGCCATTTCTGTACATGAAACACTTTTTTAACTGCAGATATTATTTTGAACATTACCCACATAATGGACAGTGTCTACTCCATGGCGCTCACAATGTAGTCTAGTCAAATAAACAGGACACACAGCAAAAAACAAATAGAAACATGATGGCAGAAAAAGACCATATGGCCATCCAGTCTGCCCAGCCATCCAATTAATTTAGTATTATAATTCTCATCACTTTCTTAGAGATCCCTTGTATTTATCTCATGCTTTCTTGAATTCAGATACTGTTTTTGTCTCTACCACTTCCACTGGGAGGTTGTTCCACACATCCACCACCCTCTCTGTAAAGAAATATTTCATAAGATTACTCCTGAATCTACACCCTTTCAACCTCATCCAGAGCTTCCTTTCCATTGAAAAAGGCTCACCTCCTGTGCATGGAAACCTTTGAGATATTTGAATGTCTCTATCATATCTCCCCTACCTTGCCTTTCCTCTAGGGTATACATGTTTAGATCTTTAAGTCTACCCCCATATGCTGTAGAACGAAGACCACTGACCATTTTAGTAGCCACCCTCTGGACAGACTCCATCCTGTTTATATACTTTTGAAGGTGCGGTCTCCAGAATTGTACACATATGCCAAGTGAGGTCTTACGAGGGACCAATACAGGAACAATACCATCTCTCTTTTTCTGCTGACCATTCCTCTCCCTATGCAGCCAAGCATTTTTCTGGCTTTTGCTGTCACTTTATCCACCTGTTTGGCCATCTTAAGATCATCAGATACCATTACCCACGGATCCCGCTGATATGGGTATTCAGAGAACACCAACACTGCTCTTCTTTTATGCTTCGAATAATTTCATCTCCAATATGGTACATTTTCCTTGGGTTTTTGCATCCTAAATGCATTACTCTGCATTTTTTAGCATTAAATCTTAGCTGCCAGACCTTAGACCATTCCTCGTGCTTCACTAGATCCCTCCTCATGTTTTCCATACCTTCCTGGCTATCCACCCTGTTGCTGATTTTGGTACCATCGGCAAAAAGACAAACTGTTCCCGACAATCCTTCTGTTATGTCATTTACAAAAATGTTGAAAAGTACCGGTCCAAGGACCAGTCCCTGAGACACCGCTAGTAACAACCCCTTCTTCAGAGAATATCCATTTATCACTACCCTTTGTTACTTCCCACTCACCCAGTTTCTAACCCAATCAGTCACTCTAGGTGTTGCATCCGTCTGGGTCAGACGGCTTCGTCCCTTATGCCTCACCTTTTTCTCGGCTCCTCCCGCTTACCTTGGGAAGATGGCTACCGCTGCATCTACAGGCGGCCCTTTCCGGCATCCCCAGAGCGGCTATGGCGTTGCCTCCCGCCATGTTCCTCCCAAGGGCCTACTAGGGTGTGCGTGTGCTACCCACGTCTTTATTCCAGCTATGGCGCAAACCTCAGGGGCATCCCCCTCAAGTGACATCATGCCATCCGGGTATTTAGCCTGTACTTGTTTGCTAGCTTACTGAGTTAGCAAGGATTGGACTCGACCGATCTAAGCTACTCTACCGCTTCCGTGCTGCCGCTGGAAGCTCTCTTCCTGCCCTTCGGGGTAATCTCTAACCTGGGTACCCGCTCCTCGGGGGCCCTCTGCTTTATTTCAGGTGCCTTACTGGGATCAGGTACTTGCTCCTCGAGGGCCTGCTCTCCTTGCCTCGGTGCCTGTACCATCTATTTCTGCCTGGTGGAATCGCCAACCTACAGCTACCATCTAGTGAGTAATCTAACTCTCAGTCTGTCTCATCTACAGCATTGCCTTGCTGGGAAACCTTCACCGGAATCCCCCTATACCAACGGGGTAAGACGGGTTCCCTCTGCTGAGGGTCCTGAGACAGCTACCTCTGGATCACCTCACTACTGCCACCTCTAGTGGTAAGAACATAAGAAAATGCCATACTGGGTCAGACCAAGGGTCCATCAAGCCCAGCATCCTGTTTCCAACAGTGGCCAATCCAGGCCATAAGAACCTGGCAAGTACCCAAAAACTAAGTCTATTCCATGTAACCATTGCTAATAGCAGTGGCTATTCTCTAAGTGAACTTAATAGCAGGTAATGGACTTCTCCTCCAAGAACCTATCCAATCCTTTTTTAAACACAGCTATACTAACTGCACTAACCACATCCTCTGGCAACAAATTCCAGAGTTTAATTGTGCATTGAGTAAAAAAGAACTTTCTCCGATTTGTTTTAAATGTGCCCCATGCTAACTTCATGGAGTGCCCCCTAGTCTTTCTACTATCCGAAAGAGTAAATAACCGATTCACTTCTACCCGTTCTAGACCTCTCATGATTTTAAACACCTCTATCATATCCCCCCTCAGTCGTCTCTTCTCCAAGCTGAAAAGTCCTAACCTCTTTAGTCTTTCCTCATAGGGGAGTTGTTCCATTCCCCTTATCATTTTGGTAACCCTTCTCTGTACCTTCTCCATCGCAATTATATCTTTTTTGAGATGCGGCGACCAGAATTGTACACAATATTCAAGGTGCGGTCTCACCATGGAGCGATACAGAGGCATTATGACATTTTCCGTTTTATTCACCATTCCCTTTCTAATAATTCCCAACATTCTGTTTGCTTTTTTGACTGCCGCAGCACACTGTACCGACGATTTCAATGTGTTATCCACTATGACACCTAGATCTCTTTCTTGGGTTGTAGCACCTAATATGGAACCCAACATTGTGTAATTATAGCATGGGTTATTTTTCCCTATATGCATCACCTTGCACTTATCCACATTAAATTTCATCTGCCCATTTGGATGCCCAATTTTCCAGTCTCACAAGGTCTTCCTGCAATTTATCACAATCTGCTTGTGATTTAACTACTCTGAACAATTTTGTGTCATCTGCAAATTTGATTATCTCACTCGTCGTATTTCTTTCCAGATCATTTATAAATATATTGAACAGTAAGGGTCCCAATACAGATCCCTGAGGCACTCCACTGTCCACTCCCTTCCACTGAGAAAATTGCCCATTTAAATCCTACTCTCTGTTTCCTGTCTTTTAGCCAGTTTGCAATCCACGAAAGGACATCACCACCTATCCCATGACTTTTTACTTTTCCTAGAAGCCTCTCATGAGGAACTTTGTCAAACGCCTTCTGAAAATCCAAGTATACTATATCTACCGGTTCACCTTTATCCACATGTTTATTAACTCCTTCAAAAAAGTGAAGCAGATTTGTGAGGCAAGACTTGCCCTGGGTAAAGCCATGCTGACTTTGTTCCATTAAACCATGTCTTTCTATATGTTCTGTGATTTTGATGTTTAGAACACTTTCCACTATTTTTCCTGGCACTGAAGTCAGGCTAACCGGTCTGTAGTTTCCCGGATCGCCCCTGGAGCCCTTTTTAAATATTGGGGTTACATTTGCTATCCTCCAGTCTTCAGGTACAATGGATGATTTTAATGATAAGTTACAAATTTTTACTAATAGGTCTGAAATTTCATTTTTTAGTTCCTTCAGAACTCTGGGGTGTATACCATCCGGTCCAGGTGATTTACTACTCTTCAGTTTGTCAATCAGGCCTACCACATCTTCTAGGTTCACCGTGATTTGATTCAGTCCATCTGAATCATTACCCATGAAAACCTTCTCCATTACGGGTACCTCCCCAACATCCTCTTCAGTAAACACCAAAGCAAAGAAATCATTTAATCTCTCCGCGATGGCCTTATCCTCTCTAAGTGCCCCTTTAACCCCTCGATCATCTAACGGTCCAACTGACTCCCTCGCAGGCTTTCTGCTTCGGATATATTTAAAAAAGATTTTACTGTGAGTTTTTGCCTCTACAGCCAACTTCTTTTCAAATTCTCTCTTAGCCTGTCTTATCAATGTCTTACATTTAACTTGCCAATGTTTATGCTTTATCCTATTTTCTTCTGTTGGATCCTTCTTCCAATTTTTGAATGAAGATCTTTTGGCTAAAATAGCTTCTTTCACCTCCCATTTTAACCATGCCGGTAATTGTTTTGCCTTCTTTCCACCTTTCTTAATGTGTGAAATACATCTGGACTCTGCTTCTAGAATGGTATTTTTTAACAATGACCACGCCTCTTGGACATTTTTTACTTTTGTAGCTGCTCCTTTCAGTTTTTTTCTAACAATTTTTCTCATTTTATCAAAGTTTCCCTTTTGAAAGTTTAGCACGAGAGCCTTGGATTTGCACACTGTTCCTTTTCCACGTCAAGCTGTACAATAAAAGATCTAATTCTGTGTTTGTGCATCCTGAATCTAGCCCAATACTGTGGCTCCCCACGGGGCTCCTCCTCATGGGCATGGTCATCTGCCACAGTACCCAAGAATCCACCCAAACACCACTAAACCATAACACTAGGATCCATACCAAGGGCGCACAATTAATATTTATAGGTCTTTTGTGTGGAATCATGTCAAAGACCTTGCTGAAATCTAAGTACACTATGTCTTATGCTCTCCCTTGATCCAACTATCTGGTCACCCAATCAAAGGAATTGATAAGATTCCTCTGACAAGATCTACCACTGGTAAAACCATGCTGCCTCAGATCATGCTTTCCATTGGATTCCAAATATTGCAGTATCCTGTTTTAGCAGTGATTCCATCAGTTTGTTCTCCACAGAGGTCAGACTAACTATCCTCTAGTTCCCAGCTAATCCTCCCCCGCTATGAATGACTCTTGCAGTGAGCAAAAACATTTGCCTGCTTATTCAAAGTCAAACTATAGCATTTTGGACAAATGACAAGTGATTTCTATATTAATTCTTCATGCATATTTGAAATCTGTGTCTAGTATAGTTCTAACCCTAACACTATTCTGCTCCCTCAAGTCATCACTGAGCCTGTGTTTAAATGTGTAACTAGAAATATGAATTGCTTAGTTTATCTCTACTGCTTGCAATAAATTCTTCCTTGACAAGATTAGAGTTTGAAGAAAACATTGCAATTGTGGAATGTAACCTGGTATTACCTTCACTCTGGACAGGAAAGGGATGGTGGGTTATCTTTCCAAATGCTTCTCCCATTAGAAGTCAGAAACAGCAGGGTTCTGGAGGATTTACTTACAATACTGCCTAACTCAGATTCATAATACAGGATTCTTTAATTGAAAGGGACTCACAGAATTCCCTTCGCTCATTCTGTTCTGAATCTTTTTTTCATTTATTGTTTGGGAAAGAAATTTCAGGCTGTCAAGCAAGATAGGAAATTAAGTCTTCTCTCTTCAACTCACAGAAGGAGTAAATGATGAATATTAATGTATTCTGAGACACTGAAAGAAAAAAACCTGTTTTTCTTTCCTTTTCGTTCTCTTCCTGTTCTTTTCTCTATTTTGCCCTCTGCATACATCCTCTGTTTTCCTGCATCCAGGCACCTTCAACTGAGACTTCCACTGTCCCATTTGTTCTGTTATTATTTTCCATATAATAGTAACATTTGTACTCATTTTATTATAATTATTGTAATGGAAATATCTTGCAATTTCTTTGTTTTGTAAATGCTATGTATTAAATTATATTTGCTGGGGGAAAAAAGAAAATTTGAAAGTTATATATTAGTATCAGTTAGTTTTAAAAAATGAGTAAAATTAACATGCTATTGTATAGAATATAGCATATCTTTCTTCTGGAAGGGTTATTCTTTATGGAGGGTGATTTTTAAAGATGTTAATATTGGCTTCTAAAAGAAACATATTATATTGAGAAGTATATGAGGATTCATGAGGTATTATAACATTTAAGATAACATGTTTGAATTAATAAAAGTTGGGATTTTAAACCTGGTTTAATAGTGTTACATTTATAAAATAATGGCTTTGTATCACTAGCATTCAGGTCTCTTGTGTTAGGTTATTTTACTGGTGGATCTAAAATTTCAAATCTTCAAACAAAATAGGATCTGATTCATCAAGACTTTGTCAAACAGAGACAAAATAAAAAAAACCCTTGACAAATCAATCTCACTGTCTTCTGATGGTTATTTTTATATTAATAGAGATTCCATTTTTGGCAGAACTGAAACTACTTGTGTACCAAATATTAAATTTAAATAATGTAAATTCTTTTGACTTTGGTCCACCGAGACATCAGGCCAAAGGAACTGTCAAGTATTTTGCCAATATCAGTGTTGGTGGGGCAAAGATGAAAAGATGCTCACCACCAAAGTCATCTTACCATCTATCAGACATAATGACTATTAAATCTCCTACAACAAGCGTTCTAGACAAAATGGAAAAACGTAATATTATTCATTCCAGCCTAAACTTTCAGGGGTTATACTGTAATGTGATGCATAACTCACACCAATTTTCAAAGCAGACTGCTATGCATAAATCTGTTTTGAAAATTATCCTGAAAAAACTATGCACACACAATTATGCCTGCTATTTGGTGCACTTTTTGCCAAGATCATTTATAGGCATAGTTTTAAAATCAAAAAGTATATGCATATATCCCAATCCCATCTAGATTCTACCACCCAGAACGCCTCTCCCCTACACATATAAAAACATGTGCATACATTGGGTATACACATAAATTCTTATATGTATTGGTCATGCATTTTTCTAAAGAACCATTTCTGCAGGTAAAAAAACAACATACTGGATGAAACAAATGACCAGAATTAAATGAATGAGATTCAGATCCAAACCGAACATACCAAATAAACCCCCTCATTTATCAAAATGTTATAAGGCATTTTCGGATGCGTTAAGTGGGAGGCCCACCTAGTAACTCGAGGTGATGTTTAGGTATTTAGTGTAGGGGTTAGGGGCCACTTTGACATTCAAAGTGAGACGTACGAACAGAACAGCGCTCTCTAGTGAAGATTTCATGACCCTCGGAGTGAGGAAACTCACCCAAAGATGAGATTTGTGCAATGTTCTCTCAACCTAGCTTGATGTAGTCCATCAAGCTAGGTTGATGTAGCCCATCAAGCTAGGTTGATGTAGTCAACCTAGGTTGATGTAGTCCATCAAGCTAGGTTGAGAGAACATTGCACAAATCTCATCTTTGGGTGAGTTTCTTCACTCCGAGGGTCATGAAATCTTCACTAGAGTGCTGTTCTGTTCGTACGTTTCACTTTGAATGTCAAAGTGGCCCCTAACCCCTTCGCTAATACCTAAACCTCACCTCGAGTTACTAGGTGGGCCTCCCATAGGGATATAAATACAGATCTAGTGTGAAAGTATTATGGTGCTCTCTCACTCTCTCTCTCTCATTCTGGCACTTCTCTCAAAGTACAAGCAGCTCTTTGCATAGGTATTAGTGCAAATTGTGATAAAGTGCCTATTACCATAAAACATGCCCCTTTTTTTTTATCGCAGGCGATATTTAGTGCATTTTGATAAATCCATGCCAAAGTAGGAAACCCAAACAAAATTTTTTCATGCATACCCCTAAAACATACAATTAAAAGAGAGATTTATCAAGCTATGATAGGACTACATCATGCATTAAACAGCGTATCTCATGTGATATTCATGATATTGTGGGTTAAATTACCATAAAAGCCTCCCCCTATGAAAATTAGATGCTTTGCATGCACAAAAATCTCATAATGCATGCAAAGCAGCTAATGCATAGTAGATAGAGATGTGAATCGTGTGCCAGATCGTCTTAACGATCAGATTCGGCTGCGGGGGGGCTCGAATCTGATCGTTAAGATATGTGAATTGGAATTGTTTCCGATTCCAATTCACATTTTTTTAGGAGGCCCGCACCGCAAAAAAAAAAAAAAAAACACATCCGACCCTTTAAATCGACCTCCCGACCTGACCCATCGCTAATTATTTTTTTACGGAGGCCCGCTCCGCAAAAAAAAAAACAAACACATCCGACCCTTTAAATCGACCGCCCCCCCCTCCCGACTCGACCCGACCCATCGCTAATTATTTTTTTACGGAGCCCCGCGCCGCAAAAAAACCAAAAAAAACCATCCGACCCCTTAAATCGACCCGACCCATCGCTAATTATTTTTTTACAGAGGCCCGCGCCGCAAAAAAAACAAAAAAAACCCATCCGACCCCTTAAATCGACCCGACCCATCTCTATTTTTTTTTTTACGGAGGCCCGCGCCGCAAAAAAAACAAAAAAAAAACCATCCGACCCCTTAAATCGACCCGACCCATCGCTAATTATTTTTTTACAGAGGCCTGCGCCGCAAAAAAAACAAAAAAACCCATCCAACCCCTTAAATCGACCCCCCCCCCCCCCGACCCGACCCATCGCTATTTTTTTTTTACGGAGGCCCGCGCCGCAAAAAAAAAAAAACAAAAAACATCCGACCCTTTAAATCGACCCCCCCCCGACCCCCCCAAAACCTTTTAAAGTTACCTGGTGGTCCAGGGGGGCCTCGGGAGACCTCGGGGAGAGATCCAGGGGGGGCTCAGGGAGAGGAGAGATCCAGGGGGGCCTCGGGGAAAGATTTCCCAGGCATCACCTGTTCTAAAAAAAAAAAAAAAAAAATGGCGCCGATGCCCCTTTGCCCTTACCATGTGACAGGGTATCCGTGCCATTGGCCGGCCCCTGTCACATGGTAGGAGCACTGGATGGCCGGCGCCATCTTTAAAGATGGCGCCGGCCATCTTTACTCATCAGCCCATAGTATAATATGGGCTGATGAGTAAAGATGGCACCGGACATCCAGTGCTCCTACTATGTGACAGGGGCCGGCCAATGGCACGGATACCCTGTCACATGGTAAGGGCAAAGGGGCATCGGCGCCATTTTTTTTTTTTTTTAGAACAGCTGATGCCTGGGAAATCTTTCCCCGAGGCCCCCCTGGATCTCTCCTCTCCCCGAGGACCCCCTGGCTGTCTCCCTGAGGACCCCCGAGTACCCCCTGGACCACCAGGTAACTTTAAAAGGTTTTGGGGGGGTCGGGAGGGGGGGGTCGATTTAAAGGGTCAGATGGGTTTTTTTTTTCTTGCGGCGCGGGCCTCCGTAAAAAAAAAAAATAGCGATGGGTTGGGTCGGGGGTCGATTTAAGGGGTCGGATGGGTTTTTTTGGTTTTTTTTTGCGGCGCGGGCCTCCGTAAAAAAATAATTAGCGATGGGTCGGGTCGGGAGGGGGGGGGTCGATTTAAAGGGTCAGGGTGGGTTTTGGGGCTTTTTTGGTGTGCCCTATTTAACGATACAATACAAATGCCCCTGACGATAAATCGTGGGCATTTGTATTGTATCGTGCACTCTAACGATTTTGGATGATTTTAAAATTATCTGACGATAATTTTAATCGTTCAAAAATGATTCACATCCCTAATAGTAGATCCTATATAAATAATATAACATGGCTAACTTAGAAATTTGTCAGCCATGTTATTTTATCTACAACTTTTGGGAAATAGTTATTCTAACACAGGAGCACCAGGATCCAAATGCAGATGCCAATGCTCCTGCATTAGAATTAAAGAGCCATGCAGCCCAATTCTTTCATCGGTGGCAGTGGAGGGTCCAGGCACCCCCTATTCCTGGGCCTGGTCAGTGCCATGGGGCAGAGTCCAGGGCCTTTTTTTCATGCTGTTTACAAAATGAAACAATAGGAAAAGCACAAATGTTGTGTTTTTCCTTCTATTGTTTTTAGTGCATATTATTCAGAATAGTGCGCACCATTTCCAAAACCTAAAAAAATGAAAAAATTGGGGGAAAACCTAAATATGAAAATTTGCCCCCAAACGACACGAAATCATACAACACAAAATTTTGGGGTCTGCATACTACTAATTATTATCTCTTACCTGAAAAAGACAGAAGTACTAGAGAAAGCCATATGATCCAATCAAAAAACATGGCTAGAAAAGGTTTCAGTCTTCCATTCAGGCCGATACAGGCCGATACAGTACAGTGCGCTCCGACGGAGCGCACTGTTAACCTGCCCTTGGACGCGTGTTTTCCCTTACCCTTTATTCAGTAAGGGGCGGAAAACACGCGTCCAACCCGCGGAACCTAATAGCGCCCTCAACATGCAAATGCATGTTGACGGCCCTATTAGGTATTCCCACGCGATACAGAAAGTAAAATGTGCAGCCAAGCCGCACATTTTACTTTAAGAAATTAGCGCCTACCCAATTGTAGGTGCTAGTTTCTGCCGGCACCGGGAAAGTGCACAGAAAAACAGTAAAAACTGCTTTTCTGTGCACCTTCCGACTTAATATCATGGCGATATTAAGTCAGAGGTCCCGAAGAGTAAAAAAAGTAAAGAAAAAAAGAAAAAAAAATTTTTAAATGGGCCGGCGGCTGTCGGGTCGAAAACTGGACACTCAATTTTGCCGGCATCCGGTTTCCGAGCCCATGGCTGTCAGTGGGCTCGAGAACCGACGCCGGCAAAATTGAGCGTCGGCTGTCAAACCCGCTGACAGCCACCGCTCCGGGCTAAAAGGAGGTGCTAGGGACGCGTTAGTTTCCCTAGCGCCTCCTTTTGCCCGTTTCTATCGCCGGGCCTCATTTAAATAGAGAATCGCGTGCATAGGCGAGTGGCCTGTGCGTGCGCCGGGAGAGCGGGCGTTCGTCCGCTCTCCCGCGGACTTTACTGAATCGGCCCGATTGTTCTTTTATTGGTATTTTCACAAAAAATGGAAAAAAAATATTATTTTAAGATTATTGCAACAGTTGAAATCTTTTGAACTGTGTAGTTTCAGAAAGGCATAACAGCTAACTTTGCTGGGATTTTTATGTATAAAATGCAAAGTTTAAATTTTGAGCTTACATTTAAAGTAATATCTTCCAAACTGTTCCTGTCAATGCCATATATATGATGCTTTGGGAAAGTTTTCATATACAAAAGAGTTTTATACATGTACTTTCTCTTTGAATATTGTTCCATATTGCGTTACAGATAACTACAATGTTGCTGAAATTCCTATACTCTCCATATGGGAGATAAGTCCCATCTTCAGTATTTTCCATCTCAACTCTCCTCTATCCCCTTTACTCTTTTCAAATCCTAAAGGGTATTTGCCTCCATATGGATTGAATTTTACTTCAATAAAGATTTTTTTTTGCTTAAAAAAAATGTAATCCACACTCGTTTTTGTCATCCTTGAAATGAATAGCCTCAGAGGTATACATAGAACAAGATTTAAACTCTTCACTTTGCAGTACGGTAGGCAAAGTAGGTTCATTGAGCTAAAAGGCTTTTTTTGGGGAAGGATATTTTTTAGCTTCTAATACTGGGACTGTGCAAAGCCCCTAATTTCAACAGATTATTATTTAATTACAAACAGTTTTACTTTAAAAGAAAGAAATCATTTTTTAAAGATCAACCCTTGAACCAAAAACTCTTGTTTCATGCATAGACTCTTATCGGTAAATTTTAAATGGGCCATGTGCGTAAAAAACGGGGGTTATAGGTGTGGCCAGGCCTTGCATGCACCGCTTGCATTTTCAAAGGGGCCCGGCCACGTGCAGAACCCCCGTTATGTGCAGAAGTGCCAGGCCCAGAGAAAGGGGCGGTCTGGGGGTGGGGAAGGGCGGGGCTGGAGGCGGCCGGTTCAGCGGCCATTTGCCCGTTGTGCCGGGGAAGCGCACGCCGGCAGTCAGCCGGCACGCGCAAGTTGCTTCTGCTCCAACGGAGCAGTAAGCAACATAACAATAAAAAGTAAAGGTAGGCTAAAGGGTTTAGGGGGTGGAAAGGACAGGGGAAGAGGGAGGAAGTATGGGCAGGGGGAGTAAGGAAGTTCCCTCCCAGTCTACTCCTTAATTGGAGTGGACTGGGAGGAAGCTGGGAGAGGCCGTCTGCACATGCATGTGTGGATTATAAAATCTGGCACATGTGCGCATGGCCCCCAGTTATAAAATTGGTATGTCCATTTGCGCGCTGAGAAGCACATGCAAATGGATACACACACATACGTTTAAAAATCTACCTCTTAGACTCTTGGGATTTTGCAGCCCAAATGCATGACTGCACTTTTTAGCATTAAATCTTAGCTGCCAATATCTAGACCTTTCCTCAAGCTTTGCTAGATCCCGCCTCATGTTTTCCATGTCTTCCTGGCTATCTACTCTGTTGCAGATTTTAGTATCATCTGCAAAAAGACAAACTTTTTGTAATAGTCCTTCCACAATATCATTTATGAAAATGTTGAAAAGAACACATAGCCAAAAATTTCCTCCTGTGATCTTGCTTCACTCTTGAAATATCCAGAATAAACCAAAACCTTTGGCCATGAAATAAGATCTATTTAAAAAAAAGCTTCATAAGAGTCCTATCTTGAAAAAAGATAAAGGTAACAATGAGCGACCCTTTGTTGATTTCTTCTTCAATATTGAACTTCTCCAAAATACCAGTGACATCCAAACTGTCAACAGTTAAATGTGTTTCTTCCTAGTCAGCCCCTTGATCACATTTCCCACTCTTATCACCAACTAGGAAAAAAAGGATCTACTTAGAGGTGGAACAGTCTCACACAGGACATGGAAAATCTCCACGTATCATTATTGATTTTTTTATCTCTACATTTTTCTATAGTGCAATCTTACCACACTTGTGTTCAAAACGGTTTAAAACATCATCACAGCCTGCTTTTGCCCAAAATTTCCCAACAGAGAGAAATTTTCACTGCGGCTATTTTGCTTACTGCATTGTTTGGGGGAAGGACCTTTCCTAACTGGTTTATGGCTTCACACCATTTCTCCATTTGATTTAATCAGGTTCTCAATAACTTGTGGGGAAAAAGAATATCTTCATTCCCACCTGACCCAGTTCAGCTTTGACAGGTTGAGCTGTTTTTCTTTCTTTTTTTTTTTTTTTGTTATTACAAATGTTGTCCTGCTTCTGAAGCAGCAGGTAAGTGATGAGATACTGAGCGGTAGCAAGAGCTGCTGAAGACCACTGAAATACACTTAATTCTTTAACTAATTTCTAATTTAATTAGGCCACCTTTAAAAAGCAAGATTCAGGGAAGTAGTTTACATGTCTCATCATTCCTCCTCCCTCCACGTCCCTCTTCTACCTGTCTTCCCAACCAAATACTCTTTAAATGTACCAACAGGAAAATTTAAAGCACAAATAATTTTTATTTATATTCTGCCTTTCATGATACTTTAAAGTGGATTATATTCAGTTACTTAGGTTTTACCTTATCCCCAGAGAACTTCTCCAAAAAAAAAAACAGGGGTGGGTAAGAGTATCGGGCAGGGGTGTGGCCTGCTTGTTACAGCGGTTGCCACCCCTAATTGAGCTGGATGTTCACTTGGATGCAGATACGGCGCTGCTCTCTACATGGTGGTGGGGTGGAGGGGAATTAGGGCTGGAGGGTACTGGAAGCCAATAGTAACAGGTGGGAGAGAGAAAAAGGGAAAAAAAATGGATAAAGTACGTAGCTTGCTGGGCAGACTGGATGGGCCATTTGGTCTTCTTCTGCCGTCATTTCTATGTTTCTATGTTTCTAATCTAAGGGCCTGATTTACTAAGCCTTTTCTACCATACTTTGTACCTTCTCTAAAGTGTCTTGTAATAATTAATTCTGAGAAGCAGACATTTGATTAACTCACTTTTCTCTGCCCAAGTATTAAGAGTCATTTTGTTGGTTTGCAATTTCTTATAAATATCTACAGTAAAATTTACCGCTTATTTTAATGGTGCCAAAATATGCCACAAAGAATCCAAAGTGATTGGAGAAGGTTTAACTAGTGAGGGTCTTGTAGCAAGCAGGGCCAGCGCAACCCACTGTGCAAGTCATAGAGCTGCGACCTGGAAGGGGTGGCAGCCTGAGGGCCGCAACCGAGATGAGTGAGCTGCTGGCACCACTCTTCAGTGTTTTCCAACCCACCACAAAGAAAAGGAGGAGCCATAGGGCTGCACAGCGCTTCCCGACCTGCTGCACGGCAAAGGAAGAGTCGCAGGGCCATGCGGTAAAGATGAGGGAGTTGCAGGGCTGCACAGTGAAGATGTGTGAGCTGCAGGACCATGCAGTTCCCAACCCGCTAGGAGGCCAGAAGGAAAAAAAGTCATGAGGCAGCTCCCAACCTGCCCCGCGGCAGAAGTAGAGGGCCGGGAATGCTGGGAGAGGCCTTGGTGTATGTATGAGCAGGAGAGAACCTGTGTGTGTGTCTAAGCATGTGTGTATCTGAGCATGTAAATGTGAGTGAGTGTGTGTGTCTGAGCAGAAGCGGAGGTGTGTGGGTGTCTGAGCATGTGCATCTGAGAGGAGGCATGTGTGTGTCTGAGAATGAGAGTGAAAGAGGGGAATGAGTGTGTGTGTGAGTGTGTATGTGTGTGAGAGGGTGCATTGAGACAGATGCAAGCTCTAGGGATGATAGAATAAAAGGTCTAAATAGAAGTAAGTTCTTTTTGAGCAGTAAATTCTTCAGTTTATATCAGGAAAGGATGAGGTATCAAAGGTGTGTGGGTATGAGCATGTGTGTGTTTTTCATCATGTATGTGTGCTTGTGAGCATTTGTGTGTGTCTGAGCATATATGTGTGAGAAAGAGAGAGATCTTGTGTGTGTGCATGTAAGAAGGAACATGTATGTGAACATGTGTATGTAGGAGGGAGCATGTGTGAGTATTTGTGAGAGTCTGAAAATGTGTGTGAGAGAGAGGGAGCGTGTGCATATGAGATGGGGTATGTAAGAGGGAGAATGTGTGTGTATGTGGGAGAGAGCATATGTATGTATGTGTATGTATAAATATACTGTTGTTTATGAGCGAGAGATAGGAGAAAGTTTATGCATCCCTCTCTCACTAATCTACAACAATGTAAGAGTGAATGGAAATCAAAAGTTTCCAGGTATGGAGAGTGTGAATTATTTTATCCTTATTATTTTTAATTTTTGGATGTTGTTTGATGTCTGCTGTTTTGAAATATTTTACTGTTTTTTGAAAAATTTAAAACAAATTGTTTGAGTTTTTAATTTTTGGATTTTCCATTCACCAACGGTTTTGAAATATTCTTTTTATTAGTATGTTTATACTATTATGATTAATGTATTTATTATATTTCTTGATTTTATTGTTTAATGTCTGAGGATTGGTGATGGTTTCTGTTTTTCCATTATTGCACTGCATACAGAGTCTGACTTAGAGCAGTTTCCAGTTCAGTTCAGGAGCAAGACTGATACTTCACTTTCAGGGGCAGATTTTATAAAACTACACACGCACGCGTACTTTTGTTCGCGCACCAGGCGCAAACAAACATATGCTGGATTTCAATAGATACTTGCGTAGCCGCGCGTATCTGTTAAAATCCGGGATTGGCGTGCGCAAGGCTGCCCAAAATCGGCCGAGCCGCGCAGCCTGCCTCCGTTCCCTCCGCTCCAAAATCAGAGCGGCCTCAGAGGGAACTTTCCTTCCACCACCCCCCCACACCTTCCCCTCCCTAACCCCCCCCCCCAGCCCTATCTAAACCCCCCCCTACCTTTGTTGCACAAGTTACGTCTGCCCGAGGCTGGGAACTGATGAGAGGGGGAGCCTTTTTAGACCTAATTCTTAGTGGAATGCAGGATTTGATGCAAGAGATCATGGTAGTGGGGCCACTCGGCAACAGTGATGATAACACGATCAAATTTGACTTAATAACCGGAGGGAGGACACTAGGTAAATCTACTGCTCTCGCTTTTGACTTTCAAGAGAAAAATAAAACGAGGAAAACAGAAAAAAACCTAAAAGGTGCAACTACAAAGATTAAGAGGGTAACTTTCAAACCGGCGTGCATCGGCCAACACCAAGGGACGCTGCGTTGCACATGTATCTGAGCAAATGTTATAAAATAGCCTGGCCGCATGCACGTTTGCCTAATTTTAAGTGGGTGCGCAAATCCAGCTTGTACAACATAAATCAGGGAATTTTAAAAGGGGTGTATGCCCATGCCATTCCCTATTTACCGGTTCATCCACCAGATCACCCAATTAAGGGGTCCTCCAACCCCCCCTCCCCCCGGTTTGATCACCTATAAGTAGCAGGGGACAGAACACATAAATATTTACACACACACATCTCTTGGCCAGGCCCCGAAACGCCCAGGTCTCACCCACACCCCGCCCCTTTTTGGAAACTTTGGAGATATGCCCACTGTGGCATTTATGCATGTATATGGGTGCTTTTTTAAATAAGGTCGGTGACGTAAGCCCAAACTTCTTTCGTGCGTCCCCTAATGTACGCGTCGGGCTTTTAAAATGCACCTTTAAGAGTCCGTTGTTTAAAACTACCAACCTGGAAGCCTAGACCAGATGTATTCAATGCATTAAAAAAGATGGAAGTAAGGCCAAACGATTGCCGGCATAATTAAAAGATGAGGTGAAAGAGGCTATCTTAGCTAAAAAACAACTTCTTCCAAAAATTGTAAAAAGGATCCAACTGAAGAAACAGGAAAAAGCATAAGCACTGACAACTTATTTATTTATTTATTTATTTATTTATTGTTTTTGTTATACCGAGTTTCATGATAGGCATCACATCAACCCGGTTTACAAATAACAAGGAGTGTAAAGCATAACGTAACGTAAAAAACAATATTTTCAATAAGAACCTTGAACTTTAAATACAGTGAATCAGAAAAAGGGAGAGGGAAAGTTACAAAAAACAAGGAAAATAACTTGGGATGGAAGGGGAGAAATTGAACAGCACAATATTTACATTTCAGCCTATTGATACATTAGAATAGCAAGTGAAAAAATAAGACTATGAAACGGTACATAGGTAATCAAATGAATAAATATGACACAGTTGTGAATGGTAATAGTATGATAAATATTCAGCAGGAATTAGTGAGAGAGGGTTTGAGGTTGGTTGATTCGTGTTTACATTCCATTATTGCATACGAGTTAGTGCTAGTGAGAGGAGGTTTTAGATATAAAACACTGATAAAGTAAGCAAAAAGAGAATTTGAAAACTCCTAATAAAAACTTTTTCAAATACAGCCAAAGCAGGAAGCCTGTGAGTTGGACTGTTAGATGATCGCGGGGTTAAAGGTGCATTTAGGGAAGACAAGCCATCGTGGAAAGACTAAATGAATTCTTTGCATCAGTGCTTACTGAAGAGGACTGCAGTGAGTCTTAGCCCCGAGACTCAGTGTGTCCCCTGCACCGTTCAGGCTACGACTCTACCGCAGACAGCTACATGTGAAAAAAGAGAGCTTACAGTTTTGTCACTTACACGCCTACAATGGCAGAAGTAAAGTTACGCTGCAGGAGACCTCGGCGAGCGCCGGAACGTGTAAGTATTTACACGCAAATTTCTGGTTAAAGTCCTGAAACGTCCTCTGCCCAAACCTTGCCCACACATCGCTTTGAAAAGTTCTGAGATGTGCGCGCAGCGGCATTTACGTGCATATCCGGGCAGCTTTTAAAATACACTCAAGGCGAGCAAGCCCAACATATTCGTGTATCCCCTGAATTCAGCACGCGTCGGGCTTTTAAAATGCACCTTTAAGTGCACTTAACGCAGGTAAATGGCTTTTGAAAACTGCTATGATAATATGTTCACTTACATGGGTAATTCCTTTGAAAATTCACCTCGATGTGCATATTTTCATTTTCACACACATTTACCTGTGCAAAGAAAAGCGGTCTACGAGTGTTCCAGAGCGGGGCTAAGTGATATACGTGTAAGTTGCTATTTTTTAGGAGTTATGCAAGCACTTTTGGCAACTTATTTGCACAGTTTTACACCTGCCAATTATCTCACGCAATTGATACCAGACTCATCTGTTGTCCATTATTGGTTGGATGGAAGGTCTGGGCGAAGAACTAGGTGGGTCTTGGTGATCTGGAGAAGGACTGTGGGTGAACTGGTGGAGGTATCGGCAAACTGATTTCAATTACTTGTGCACGCTTTAAAATATACCGACTTCTGCACGTCAATCAGGGTTTTACAAGAGCGACATCTTTGCACGTAAAATATACACGCTCGTGTTTATAAAATAGGGAGAGAAAGTAAGCACTTTCAATGCAATGTAGGTATTTGCGCTTATGCTGGAAGAGGTAGACATATGAGTGTTATAATAAAGGGACATAAGTCTCTTTGAAGTAAAAAGGTCCTGTACACTAGTATTATTTTCAGCTGATACCAGTGCAAGGAAATCATAGTGATACCAGTATTACTATATTCAAGAACAGCCAACAATATAAATCATAGAACTGATCTTAATATTCCATTAGACGTTTTTGATATCAAGGAGGCAACTTATGTGTTAACTCGAACTACCTCATCTGGACATGAGTAGAAAGATATTCAGGAAGCCCTTACTGGATAAATAGTGTCTAGCTGTTAAGGATCAGTGGGGTGCAGAAGATCATTTTTTTACAGGCTTAAAATTTAAGAGTTGTCTGAGACCGTTCTGATTTCCTGTAGCAGGAATTGCAATTTTCCTGCTAGGTCACCACATGGGTGGTGAGCTAAGTCATTCATACAGAGTCTTGCTTTCAAATCCCAAAGGTGCATCTCCTTTTTCAATCCATTAGAAATCTTGTAACAAATAATATTTAAGACGAATAATCACAGCATATTTTTTACAGCATGTCTTATATATTCTATTACCAGTGAGTGTCCCAGTAGTAGTCTATAATTTAATATTGTCTCAGATTAGAAAGTCCAGAAAATTACAGGGCCTAGTTACTAAGCTGCGTTAACGTGCCATTTTAATGCAAGGTAACCCTTTCTTGGTGGATGGCACATATCCTGAAGGGCCACATAAGAATTTATAAATGGGATTGTCTTCATACTCCTGCTTCCCCTCTCCTGTATGCCCAAGGTGTGGGTCCTTTCTGAGTGGATGAAGGCTTAACCTTTTTGGCCCAGGCAATAGTGTTCTCCACGTGTGTTTGTTTCCATAGCTCTTCAGGATAAGTACATTTACAAACCAGGCAGGACTCACTGGATAGGTTTACTGTAATTTCTCTTAAAAGAATCAATAGTTGCAAAACATAAAGTCTCCAGATACTTTCAGTGTTCCCAGATTTACATGAGAAAGGATTTGAATGCTCTGTAAGTCTGAGGAAATATCCCTTCAGGCCAGGGCTTGGAACGTGAGCATCCTCCATGATAAGGAAAGATGAGGAATCCTAACAGTGACTGAATCCCATCCCACAGTACCTGAAATCCACGTTGAATCCTGATCTTCACCTGGCAATGTCCTGTGTCCTAGGGGTGGAAACTCTGGTTGGGGTCTCCGGATGTTTTTCCCTTGATGATTCTTCTTCAAAGGGCAGAAGCTGGCCTTCCAGGAGGAAAGGCCTATGGTGGAAGCAGCTACCAAAAGTCTCCAGGGCGTAGGGCTGATGCTAGCGATTGTGCTGCCCCATACAAACAATTTCAGCGCTGTCCCCCTCCCCCCATTCAGGGCTGGTGTGGAGGGCTCAGCTGCCCTAGGCAAGCCATCATACTAAGCGTCCTTCTCTTGCCCCTCACACACATACACACACACACTGCCGTCTTTCTCTCATGGGCCTTCCTGATTGGGGGGCAGAGTAGAAGCTGTGCATGCACACACACAAATGGAGACGAGCCTCTCCGACAGCCACTGGCAGCTTGCACCTCTCTTCTTCCATGGCTGCTGGAGGCCCTGCGGCTTCTCCTGCTGCTGCTGTTGGCTCACCGCCTCCCTTGGGCATGCCACATCGTGCAAATGCATGATATGCACACCCGGTCGTGCCAGGCCTGCCAGTGCGGGGGAAAAGGGGGGAGCTGAAAAAAAATCTCCCTTTCCCATTGGTGGAAAAATACAACTTGAAACAGGATGTTGTCTCACACTGGGTGCTGCAACCTCCTCTTATGCAGGTCAAAAAAGTATACAGTCCCTCCTGACCACCCTGAGCAGGAGATTCAACCTGCCAGGAATGGACCAATTCAAAAATGAAGAAAACCAGAAAAACTGTAAAAAGCTTATCTGTCCAGCCCTATTACAGGAACTGGCAAGACATGTGCCTCTCTGCTCCTGTGTCAGACTGGGGACCTAATTCAGAGAGCACACTTGATACACATCTTTCCCTTCTAAAAGCAAACTACATCTGCCCTACTCTCTCCTAAACTAACCCCCCTTGTGCCTAAAGGACCCCCAAGGGGTCTCTACATCCTCCCTGTACCATTAAAAATGTGGAGACAGGATACATGCACAGATTTTCCAGAGGCTAAACATTAAACATACAACAATGACAATTGGTGTTACAAAAATGTTGTCTAGCCATATGAGGGAGTTCTAACCCCAGTGGAGCCTATGACCAACCCAGACTATAGACTCAAAGATTTACACATTACTTCACAAATAATGGACAACATAAACTTTATAGGATAGAGGGGGGGTCACCCCACACTTTAAACACATGAATTCTATAAAGCACACCATCAGGTCTCCTGGATGAAGACCACACAAGAACAGGCACTCTTGGCCTCTTCCACCCATAAGGTGGGGAAGAGCGGGCCTTCCCATCCCTTCCACTGACTGGCTGGGAGGCTCACCCCAGACTAAAGAGGTCTTGGTCCCATCCAAAATGACACCGCACACCAACTACAGGGAACAATAGAGAAAAAGTTCACTTGCTTTTTCTGGGGGGAATGCTGTACACCCTATGGAATTGTACTTTCATTTTGCAGACACCAGTTGGGCTTCCTAATTTGGTAGTGGGAACAATAAACATGAACCCACACCCTGAGATTGTACCAGTACACTGAAGTGCCATAAGCAACTGAGGGTTCTCTAGGCCTCAATCAATGAATTCTCCCATGTCCAGTTAACAAAAGAGCATCACATCAAACTGCAAACTTTGACCTAAATACATCTCCCACTCCTCCTCTTCTCACTGCTGCAGCTCCTCTCTCCTTCAGTGCAGGATCACACTATGTCAGCTTTTCTGTTCTTTCCATTGGGGTCCCACGCTGCATAGGTCCCCTTTCCCCAGTGGCTCCTCTTTCTCTAAGGGCTGGATCGCACCACCATGGTTTTTTCCCTCAGGGCCCCCGGTCTCTTCTCGCAGCCACACCAACTCCAACACAGCCCTGCCAGCCTCCTTCAACAGCGGCAGCCTACTCCTGTTCTCTCTTAGTTATGAGAATTGGAACAGGGAGGTTGTTTTCTTCGGCTCCATCACTGGACTCCACAGGAGCACAAGTTAGTGGCACCCGCAGCAGCCTGGCCCCAACGGCCTCCCGCCTCTCCCCATGGTGGTGTCACTCTTCCCTCCAAGTAGGCTCTTTTTTTTTTTTTTTTTTTAGCCGACCATGCTCATTTGCTATGGGCTTCCCAGGCCCCACATGTCTCTTTTTTGCTGTTTCTTGGCAGGGGCTAGTGGTACAGGCAAACCACTCCTTTGCCTCGCTGGACTACCACACCAACCCCTTCAGCCAGGGTGATGAGGGGGTGGACTCCTGGGCACTGAAGCTGGATCCTCCCTCCAACTTAGTCACTCCCAGGGAACTGGGTAGTTCACATCTTCTCTCCCAGCAAACATCAGCAATAATACCCGCCTCACCGATGTCACTGACCTATCCTCCTGGTAAGAGGCACAGGGAATCTCGAGGGTAACCTCTCCACCACAGCCAGGGACGGCAGCCATTTTAACTCTATTAGAGTCTATGGGACACTTTTTGGCAAATTTTTCCAAATGCTCGAAAAACTTCACAAAAACAACCCTTTACATCTTCAGAACCTTTTTCCACCACCCAGGTAGTAATTTTGGGTCCCTATTCAGTCACCATCTGTAACCCCCTTTTGATTTTGAGGTCCCTAACCCAGGGGTCAATGCAGAAGTTCCTGGGGCCACTGTCTCCTGAATATCTCTTTCCTCTCGCTTGCATCATCCAAAACGCTACAGTAAGTCACCAAGGGGGCTGTGGTTCTACCAGCGGGGAGGAGGACAAGTCTCCAGGGCCCTAAGTTCCTGTCTCTCTTCAATATGTACTCATGTAGGCAGATCTCATAGTTCAGCAGGCTGGTTCTTGAGGGGTAAAAGAGCAGACAGAGGCTTGGTGCAGTGTTCCAAAAACAGTTTTACTGTAACTTAAAAATAAAGTCCAGTAAGAATGATAAAATCATCGAAAGAAAAAACTGGCATCTCCATGTACTACAATCTCTATCCAGGCTCAGCCTGTGAATCAGTGTCCTAGTCTCCAAGTCTCTTCAAAAGTAAGGCAGGGAGCTGGTAGTGGGAAAAAAAACAAACTCCCTCCTTTCAAAACAAGATGACGGAGAATCTTCTGCAAAAACTAATGTCTTCTTGTTGCGACCGTCGGTCTACGACGGCTTCGCCCCACCTACCTCACTCTTCTTGCAGCTCCTCCCACTCACCTCAGACTACTGGCTGCCGCGGCGTCTGTCTGCCATCCTCTCCAGCATCCCTGGACCGGCTTTGGTGCTGCTTCCTGCCCTGCTCCTCCAAGGTACCATAGGGCGCGTGCACGCACACCGCCCTCATCTTTATTTCCTCGTTGGCGTGAACCTCAGGGGCGTCCCCCTGAGATGACGTCACGCTACCCGGATATTTAAGCCTACATCTTTTGCTAGCTAATCGAGTTAGCAACTCCCGGAATACTATGGATGGGATTCGCTCTCCGTACCAAAGCTAATCTACCACTCCAGCCTTATCTGGAACTCTTAATGCTAACGGGGTACCCTCTCCTTGGGGGCCTCTTCTGCTTCTTTCAGGTGCTATCAGGAAACCGGTACTCGCTCCTCGAGGGCCCATGTTCCCTGAGTCACTGCCTGCATCTACCACCCTTTCTACTTGGAAGACTTCACTAAGAGTTTCCATCTGTGAGTACAACTACCATCTATTCCACAGTACTGCTTCCCTGGAACCAGGTACTCGCTCCTCGAGGGCCTGCCCTCTGTTCCAGTGCCAGACCTCTCGTCTAGTGGAACCGCTGTGTGAGTACAATACCACTGAGTCTCTCTGCTCTAAGGGATCAGGTACTCACTCCTCGAGGACCTGCTCTCCCTGTCTCGGAGCTTCTCCTATTCTCCTGGGACTCTGTATGTTTCACTGTGTACTCATAACTCTCAGTCTCTTTCCACTACAGCACAGCCAAGCAGAGGATTCGCTGTTCCAGCGTCCTGTGGGATACTCGCCCAGCCGGGCTCAACATCTACTACACACTACTGCCACCTCTGGTAGTTTCCAAAACTGTTTGTTTGAATAAAGATTCAAATCTGTGTTTGTGTGTCCAGAGTCTAGCCTGACACTGTGGTCCCTCAGGAGACTGCCCCCCGTGGGTGTGGTCAGCTGCCACAGTGTTCAAGGATCCACCCAAACATCAATAACCATAACACTTCTTCTCTTTATAGGCACTACAGTCCCCACTTTTTCTGGATGCATGGCAAAGTAGCACCTTGGGCAACTGCAGACCCCACCTGGACTGGCGGCAGGACAAACAGCACCCTATCCTGTCCCCTTAGGCAAGGGCTTCACTCCTGAACTGGGAGCAGGTCAAGAATCCAAAACAGCTCTCAAAAATCAGAATCTTCTGAACTCTCCTAATGTATCCCACTGGTGCAGACCGCAGGGCCTACTGGAATCCACACAGGACAGCTGCTTCTACTTCCAACAAAAAACTACCTCCAGCCACACCTTCCTTGTGCTCAACCCAGTTTATAAAGGGGAGCTCAGCCAATCCCAAAATAAAGGGAATGGTCAACCAACTGAAGAGGATCAAGAAATGCAAAAATTCTCCCAGCAGCTGGAAAGAAGGCAAAAACCTCAAATAAAGGGCAAAACCTTCCTTACACAAGTAATTTCCTGCAGGATTACTAAACTGAGGTACATGAGTACCACAGTATAGTAAATCCCACAGTTACACCGGGAACACACATTGCTGTAGCCTAAACGTATGTGCATTCCCAGCCACGGCAAGATGCAATCATGGTCCAGGACTGTGATCATTAAAAAGGAGCACAACAGTGTAGTGAAGCTACCCCACCAAGCTTAGACCTCTCCTCCTCAAGAAGAGAGATCCCCTTTGTTGCCCCCTGACATAGTCCCACCCTGGAGATCTCCCCCTTTTCTCCTCCCAAAAGAAGCAGAGTCAGATGCCCTGTCTCCTGCTCTGTTGACTAGGTGAGGAGTAGCCTAATTGTTAGAGCAGTGGGTTAATTGCCAGGAAATACAGCATTCAAATCCCACTCTGCCACTAAAACTCTTTGTGGAAAATTGGGCATCCAAATGGCAGATGAAATTTAATGTGGATAAGTGCAAGGTGATACATATAGGGAAAAATAACCCATGCTATAATTACACAATGTTGGGTTCCATATTAGGTGCTACAACCCAAGAAAGAGATCTAGGTGTCATAGTGGATAACACATTGAAATCGTCGGTGCAGTGTGCTGCGGCAGTCAAAAAAGCAAACAGAATGTTGGGAATTATTAGAAAAGGAATGGTGAATAAAACGGAAAATGTCATAATGCCTCTGTATCGCTCCATGGTGAGACTGCTCCTTGAATACTGTGTACAATTCTGGTCGCCGCATCTCAAAAAAGATATAATTGCGATGGAGAAGGTACAGAGAAGGGCTACCAAAATGATAAAGGGAATGGAACAACTCCCCTATGAGGAAAGACTAAAGAGGTTAGGACTTTTCAGCTTGGAGAAGAGACGACTGAGGGGGGATATGATAGAGGTGTTTAAAATCATGAGAGGTCTAGAACGGGTAGATGTGAATCGGTTATTTACTCTTTCGGATAGTAGAAAGACTAGGGGGCACTCCATGAAGTTAGCATGGGGCACATTTAAAACTAATCGGAGAAAGTTCTTTTTTACTCAACGCACAATTAAACTCTGGAATTTGTTGCCAGAGAATGTGGTTCGTGCAGTTAGTGTAGCTGTGTTTAAAGGAGGATTGGATAAGTTCTTGGAGGAGAAGTCCATTACCTGCTATTAAGTTCACTTAGAGAATAGCCACTGCCATTAGCAATGGTTACATGGAATAGACTTAGTTTTTTGGGTACTTGCCAGGTTCTTGTGGCCTGGATTGGCCACTGTTGGAAACAGGATGCTGGGCTTGATGGACCCTTGGTCTGACCCAGTATGGCTTTTTCTTATGTTCTTATGTTCTTATGTTCTTATGACTTCGGGCAAGTCACTTTATCCTCCATTGCCTCAAGTTTAGTCCAAACTTAGATTATAAATTCTCTGGGACCAGGAAGTACCTGAATTTGTAACTCCCCATGAGCTTGGGTTTGGAAAGGTGAGTAATTATATCCAAATCAAATCTCCTTCCTCTTGCTTAATAAATAAGTGCTGCAAGCTTTGACAGCTCCTATCATTCAGGTATTAATGTATTTATTTCATATCTTCTCTCTTTGGCCTTTCACCGACAGATGAAAGGTCAGTCTCTATTCAGAATGGGGATCTGGCACTATGGTCTGTTAAATGTTTGTATTATTTTTCAGAGTGGGGGGAGATAATAAGGCTACTGCAAAGGTTTTTCTTTAAATTTACCTAGGCAGTTAGGTTTAAAGTTATCCAGGTAAACATAACTGGATTACTTTACACCTGCTCTGCTCCACAACCAGACTTACCAGATAAACGTTTCTAGGTAGTGCAGAATATTAGAGCTACCTGCATAAGTTTAAGCCCTACCCCTGAATTCCTCCATACCATCTCTTTTTTGTCCAGGGAAGTTTAAGCCGGGTGATGACTTACCTGTCTCAAGTTTACCCACTAGGACATTTGTCCTGCTAAGTCCTGATCTTAGCCAGACAAACCTGCTGAACATTGACCTCTAGGTATCACTATTGCGCAATGGCTGATACTCCTTCCCTCCTAGATTACTTTCTCATTTTTGAAGCATCAGTGCCTACCATTCACCAAGTTTTTGATAAGATTTAAGTTAAACAACGATCTCCAATCACTCAAGATAAGCAATCCAGCCTGTCTTTTCATGCTCACGTATCTCAAGAAATAAGTAGAAAATCCTGTTAAACTAATTTTTGAGCATGGGGTTTTTGTGCTCAAGTCCAGGGAGGGAGGAAAGAAAGAAAGCCGGAGCTAGTGTGGTGGCCCCTATCAGCCAATAAGCAATGCTGAAAGTGCACTCCACCAACCGCCGGGCCGGTGAAGGGAACCATTGCCATCAAGGCAATGCTATCAGAGATTGGAGAGCAAAGGC
Source organism: Rhinatrema bivittatum (assembly GCF_901001135.1). Classification (NCBI taxonomy): domain Eukaryota; kingdom Metazoa; phylum Chordata; class Amphibia; order Gymnophiona; family Rhinatrematidae; genus Rhinatrema; species Rhinatrema bivittatum. The sequence continues at coordinate 258,401,651 of NC_042621.1, forward strand.
GAAAAAGATGACGACAACAAAATACAAAGCTTCAGATTCTTCCAGGTTCTGTTGATTAAAGGCAAAGAAGCATGGCAGTACCAGATCTTAGCAGAATCAGTCAAGAAAAGAAAAACTCGGAAATTAATGAACATTTCACAAAAGAGAGCTGTACAGAAAGATTCTGCTAGTTGGGTATAAAAATAAAAACATTTTGACACTGGTTTTTAATATGCTACTGGCAGGCCCTGCTGCTTTAATAGTAAATAAATCAATAAAGTTTGCAGCCTTTAGCACCTCATGCTGTGAGTCGGATTGTTTTACCACATGTTTCATTGCTGGCAGTGCAAAAGAGGAGCCGAGTTCAATTTTAAGTGGGGGAATGTCATCTGTTGCAGTGTTGAAACAGTAGCCCTGCTGTTATTTTACAGCACTAACACAGGGACTTGAGACCATCGTCCGGCTGCCATCCTTACCCCCACCCCTGCCATGGAAAATGAGACTACACAAACTTTAGTATGGTAATAACAATAGGCCGCAGTTTATTAAACTTAACCCGAGCCAAATTCTTAACATTAATTCAACATACCCCCCTCCTCCACCTCATCCCCTCCTCGCTTACACCGCAGCCCGGTGATAAGCAAACCTTTTGCCCCCCTTTTCCCCACTCACCCCGCCGCGTCACAGCGAGGGTAAGCTTGCGGCCTGAGCAGCGGCCCCCCTCTTGCTCTTTAGGCCTTCCCGTGTAGCGGCCCCAAGCTACACGGGCATTCCTCCCCCCCTTCCGCACAGTCCATCACAATTTTACAATATACAAACAACATATGACTCGGGTTTTCCGCCGCCACTGCGACATGCATAAGGTTCAACAACAAGAAACAAAGCAAGCAGGGAGGGTGGGCGGGTAGCAAAAACCTCTGCTCGATACGCTGCCTGGTTCCCAACTGCCTAGGTCCTCGCTCCTTTCTCCCACCAGCCCTGCTGTCCACCAATGGCGAGGCAGCATTCGAAATGTCTGCCTCCCATTGGTGCCTATCTACTCTCCTCCCCTAAGCCCCTCCTCTCTCCCCCCTGCCTTACCCTTGCCTCCTCCCGTTGCTCGAGCCTGCGTTAATGGCGGCGACCCCGGACCAGCCCGGATCGCCTTCCCATAGCAGCTTACCACTGTGACATAAGTTTATCTGTAATAAGGGGGAAAACGTTTTCATCTTCAGCAGCACCATCTGAATATGTGCCCTCATGCCACCATAGACTAAACTAGCAGAAAATATTCTCACTTTTCTCTATACATCTAAAGAAGGGACCTATATGGTCTTGAAAGCTCATGCATTCTCTCTTCTTTGAATAATTCTTAGGTTGGTTCCATCAAAAGTATCTCATCCTTGAAAGAATGCCACCTTTTTCTTTTCCTGGACTACTGTGGCTCTCAGAACTATGTCTGCACTGAACAAATTTAGTGCTGTGAATGAGCTGCTACAGATAAAATGGGGCTTCTACGTGAGCTAGACAGGAGAAGGCTAATGGTGGAGAAAGCAGCAGATGCCTTCTGAGGGAAGTGGACAGAGCATGCAAGAGAAGGCAGAGCACTCTGGGACAGGTGGCTAGAAAGCATTCAGACTCCAGCCCACAGAAGCACAAACCATCTGATGACCTTTCTTGCAAGCCCAAAGGTCTGGAAAAGTCTAGTTAAGCGGGCAGAATAAAATGAAAACAGAATAGCTTACTTCATGTTTAAATAAAAGAACATTTTTAGTATTTAACTTGACCTTTGAATCCCGAGTTGTGTATTCAATTATCAAAACTCACCACAAGGAAACCATAATAGCCTGGTAAATGTCTGATGCATTCCTTTAAAAAAAAAAATCTCCTTCACTGTTTTGTTTTCCTGCATTTTGTTATGAAATGGAAGTGATCATGGAAACGCAAAGAACCAAGTGATATGCAGACTGTAGGGAGGATAAAGTCCTCTCATGAAGAAAACATGAAAATCAAAGGAATCGGGCACCATAAATACACATTCCAGTCTCCGATTACCTCTACAGCACGGTTACGTTTTTTCTTTCAAATGTTTATGGTTGTCTTTATATTTTAGATAGCACTTAGGAGTTGCCTAGTGGTTAGAGCAGTGGGCTAAAAAGCAGAGAAATCAGGGTCTGAGTCTCACGTCACCCACTGACCACAAGCAAGTCACTTTACCCTACATTGCCTCAATACAAACAGTTAGTCATAAACAAAACCAAACATAAATCAGTAGTCCATAGCCCAGCCAACATGTCAGAAAGTTTTTTTTTACTAAGCCACGCTAATGCACTAGACAGTTCCACATTTAATTAATCAATAGTGCCAACACTGACATATCATTCATAAAAGGGGTAGGTCATCAGCTAAATCTGTGGCAGGAAACGGACAATTAAAAATAGCTGACAAAAATTAATCATGAAATGCCTGAATAAACAGGATTGTAGCCCTTTTAGGCAGGGGGTTACCAACTGTGCATGACTGTATTTTGCCTTTGACCCTGGATTTTGAAAGGTAATTAAATTCAAATCCACCTAAGGGATTCCCCAGAGCAATACCAGTTTGTGTAGTTTCCATACTTTTCCCCTAATATAGGTAAGCAGCATGTAAGCACTTGCTGAATCCTTCCCAGGACAATCTGTCTCTCATAGAGAGAACAGAGTCTGATTGAAGAAATAAAGTTGTAAAGGACTGAACCATAGGCTAAGCATTTCTCTTGGCCACAATGGTTCATTCCTGAGGTTTGATATAGCGACCCCTCGAGAGTTCTGGAGACAGAAATAAGGAAGTAGTTGGTAGAGCAGAGTAGGAATTTGTATTTGTTTGAAATGAATGGGTAAAAAGCAACAAATGAGACCATTTTTGTTTTATTCATGAACCCCTGAAACGAATGATCTCACAAATTTAAACAAAAATGTTTGTTTCATTCATTTATGTTTCCCATTCAATTATATGGTCCATTGAAAAGTGCTGCAGTGAAACTGGTAACTATAGCAACCAACCAATGCTTGTGCGAGGTAGTAGCTGGACCAGAACTCAGGTGGGAAAAGTAGGCAAGAAGACAGGCTAGAGGACCAATCAAGATGAAGCTTCTTTTTTTTTTTTTTTTTTTTTTAATCTACAGTGATGTGGTCATCTTCCCACTGAAAGGTCTAAGCATATGTAAAGAAACTCCATTTTATCTGTTGGATTCCAAGGGAAAACTTATCTTTTAGAATCAAAGGAAGGCTTTAGAATTTTGGCATCTCTTCACTGCAGTCACAGTTCTCTCACCGAGAAGGAGAGAGACAGAGGCACTGTTTTCTTTCTGTTCATTGGTGCAGTGTAGTGAACTGAAGATTGAAAAGCAGTGAGCACTGATTTTTTTTATGTCTGTCTGACTCTGCACATAGCACTGCACTGCATATCTACAGACAGATTGCAGTGAAGAGAAGCACAGCCTTGCAGCATTCTCAGTTTATTCTCATTCTAGCAGGTTTGTTGTGTGTGTGTGCAAACGGAGTCAGTCAGTAGTACACACACATACATTGTATACGTATATGTGTGTGCATTTTTGCACATCATGATAACTTTCAAACCAGTGCGCAGCCATTTTATAACATACACGTACATGTTATAAAAGACTTGTTGCACGCACATGTGCACTGAATTTTAAGTGGGCTTGCGTACGTGCGTGCAAATCTCGCTCCTACTGCATAAATCGGGTTGCTGGTTTTTTTTAAAAGGGGCTTGTGCCAATGCCATTCCCAGTTTACCAAGTTAAAAGATAGATCCTCCAAACCCCACTAGTTTAATAGTCTTCACTCCCTTCAGTTAGCCCCGACCCTTAAAACCCCACAGATCTGCCTAGTTTTCTTTATTTTTTAATTTACACGTCATCCATAGCAGAAGTAAAGTAACATGGTAGAGGACCTTGGCGCATGCCAGACGCATTATTATTTATGCACATATCTCTGGTTCTCGCCCTGAAATGCCCATGCTCCACCTAGATCATGCCCATGTGCTGCCCCTTTTTTTAAATCTTTGGAGATGTGCACGTTATGGGAGATATGCGCATATCCGGGCGGCTTTTAAAATCTGCTTGGTGCACACAAGCCTGACTTATTCACGAATCCTGTAAATAATGTGTGATTTGGGCTTTAAAATTCACCTCAATGTGAGGGACAGTCCTAGAAAGACAGAGGCTGAGTTAGTGCCACTAGGAACCTGCTAACTCTGCTTGGCAAGTTGGCACTATGCTTGCCAAGCACTGACGTGAACTAAGTCTGTCAACATATTTATTTATTTAAAGTCTTTTCTTTACCGTCGCTAAGTTATATACCATCGCAACGGTTTCCATGTAGGCACATAAAATAATGTAGGAGTAAGCGTATTATAGTACATTCTAACGGGTGTCAAGAAGTTTCGGTTACATTAAATCATAAAAAGACTCACAATTGTTTAGTGATATAGATCCTGGCCAAGTGTACCTGTAAGGTACTTTTACAGGTAAAAATCACATTCTCTGTGTTTTACTGTTACGTTAGTTGTGTAATAAAATTTGTTAAAATCTTATAATGCACATTTTGAGAATGGTGCTGTGTGCTGGTGCTCTTCTGTTTATTCCTGTATATTTTCTATTCTCCGGTCTCTTTATAAAAGGCTTGTTTAAAAAGCCATGTCTTTAAGCTTTTCTTAATTGAGTGTGAGTGAGTCAAACAGTCAGTATTAGAGTTGGTCAGTATCAATAAAGTATATTGTGACAACACAACTCCCAGTAGCCACTTCCAATTCCATCATGTCATTGTGAGCAAAGCGAAGAGCAGGGAATGGAAGCAGGCAGAAAAATGGCTGAGGAAAAGATTGGGTGTTCCTGCAGAGCCAGCCCAGCCTGTCAGGAGCACAAGCAGTAGCAGCAGTGAGAAAAAAGGGAGTTCTGCTCCTAAAAAGACTCTTTTAGCCACAGAAAGCCAGGAATGGAAGCTGGCTCCGGTGAGAAGTTGTACATGTGCATGCGATGCAAAGTTGTACATGTGCATCGATGCAAAGAACTCCTGGCTCTCAGAGAACGAGTCCAATCTCTGGAGGCTAGAATGGCAGACCTGGAGGAGCTGAGGCAGACAGAGAGGTATATAGATGAGACCTTCAGGGACATAGTAGTCAAGTCCCAACTTCAGACTGGCAGCCCTGGTGCTGCCTTGGAGGAAGAAGGTCTCATGATCGGAGAGCACCAACCAGGTGCAGCAGAAAAGGATCCTGTAGCAAGGACCTGCTCTCCAGGTGATGCATTGTCCTTTTGCACTGAGGATATCTCCCCAAGGCCTACTGCCCAGGAGGGAAGGGTTAGGTCGGCCGTCATAGTTGGTGATTCGATTATTAGGAATGTAGATAGTTGGGTGGCTGGTGGGCGTGAGGATCGCCTGGTAACATGCCTACCTGGTGCGAAGGTGGCGGACCTCACGCGTCACCTAGATAGGATTTTAGATAGTGCTGGGGAGGAGCCGGCTGTCGTGGTACATGTGGGCACCAGTGACATAGGAAAATGTGGCAGGGAGGTTCTGGAAGCCAAATTTAGGCTCTTAGGTAGAAAGCTTAAATCCAGAACCTCCAGGGTAGCATTCTCTGAAATGCTCCCTGTTCCACGCGCAGGTCCCCAGAGGCAGGCAGAGCTCCGGAGTCTCAATGCGTGGATGAGGCGATGGTGCAAGGAAGAGAGATTCAGTTTTGTTAGGAACTGGGGAACCTTTTGGGGAAGGGGGAGTCTCTTCCGAAGGGATGGGCTCCACCTTAACCAGGGTGGAACCAGACTGCTGGCGCTAACCTTTAAAAAGGAGATAGAGCAGCTTTTAAACTAGAACAAAGGGGAAAGCTGACAGTCGCTCAGCAGTGCATGGTTTGGAGAGAGGTATCTTCAAAGGATACAAATGATGCATTAGAATTAGGGCATCCCATCAGTGAGGTTCCAATAATTAGAAAAATTGTCCAAGTGCCTGTAACTAAAAACTCACCTGAGCTAAAAAAATTCTAACTTATCCCTATCAATTAAAAAGCAGAATGAAAATACAAACAAAAAACAAACTTTGAAATGTTTGTATGCTAATGCCAGAAGTCTAAGAAGTAAGATGGGAGAATTAGAATGTATAGCAGTGAATGATGACATAGACTTAATTGGCATCTCAGAGACAAGGTGGAAAGAGGATAACCAATGGGACAGTGCTATACCGGGGTACAAATTATATCGCAATGACAGAGAGGAGCACCCGGGAGGAGGTGTGGCGCTTTATGTCCGGGATGGCATAGAGTCCAACAGGATAAACATCCTGCATGAGACTAAATACAAAATTGAATCTTTATGGGTAGAAATCCCTTGTGTGTTGGGGAAGACTATAGTGATAGGGGTATACTACCGTCCACCTGGTCAAGATGGTGAGACGGACAGTGAAATGCTAAGAGAAATTAGGGAAGCTAACCAAATTGGTAGTGCAGAAATAATGGGAGACTTCAATTACCACAGTACACTGGTGCAGGATAAATATTTAATCACCATCAATTTCTATGGTGTACTTGAATTGGATTTTCAGAACATCAAGAATTTTTTTTTTTTTTCCTGCACCAGTGTACTGTGATACTTGCTCATGTGCAAGGTTTTGCTTCTCTTCTTTCTAGACTTCAATTACCCCAATATTGACTGGGTAAATGTATCATCGGGATGCGCTAGAGAGATAGTGTTCCTGGATGGAATAAATGATAGCTTTATGGAGCAATTGGTCCAGGAACCAACGAGAGAGGGAGCAATTTTAGATCTAATTTTCAGTGGAACACAGGGCTTGGTGAGAGAGGTAATGGTGGTGAGGCCGCTTGGCAATAGTGATCATAATATGATCAAATTTGATGTTATGACTGGAAGAGGAACAGTGTGCAAATCCAAGGCTCTCGTGCTAAACTTTCAAAAGGGAAACTTTGATAAAATGAGAAAAATTGTTAGGAAAAAACTGAAAGGAGCAGCTACAAAAGTAAAAAATGTCCAAGAGGCGTGGTCATTGTTAAAAAATACCATTCTAGAAGCACAGTCCAGATGTATTCCACACATTAAGAAAGGTGGAAAGAAGGCAAAACGATTACCGGCATGGTTAAAAGGGGAGGTGAAAGAAGCTATTTTAGCCAAAAGATCTTCATTCAAAAATTGGAAGAAGGATCCAACAGAAGAAAATAGGATAAAGCATAAACGTTGGCAAGTTAAATGTAAGACATTGATAAGACAGGCTAAGAGAAAATTTGAATAGAAGTTGGCTGTAGAGGCAAAAACTCACAGTAAAAACTTTTTAAAATATATCCAAAGCAGAAAGCCTGTGAGGGAGTCAGTTGGACTGTTAGATGATCGAGGGGTTAAAGGGGCACATAGAGAAGATAAGGCCATCGCGGAAAGATTAAATGATTTCTTTGCTTCGGTGTTTACTGAAGAGGATGTTGGGGAGGTACCCTTAATGGAGAAGGTTTTCATGGGTAATGATTCAGATGGACTGAATCAAATCACGGTGAACCTAGAAGATGTGGTAGGCCTGATTGACAAACTGAAGAGTAGTAAATCACCTGACCGGATGGTATACACCCCAGAGTTCTGAAGGAACTAAAAATGAAATTTCAGACCTATTAGTAAAAATTTGTAACCTATCATTAAAATCATCCATTGTACCTGAAGACTGGAGGATAGCAAATGTAACCCCAATATTTAAAAAGGGCTCTACGGGCGATCCGGGAAACTACAGACTGATTAGCCTGACTTCAGTGCCAGGAAAAATAGTGGAAAGTGTTCTAAACATCAAAATCACAGAACATATAGAAAGACATGGTTTAATGGAACAAAGTCAGCATGGCTTTACCCAGGGCAAGTCTTGCCTCACAAATCTGCTTCACTTTTTTGAAGGAGTTAATAAACATGTGGATAAAGGTGAACCGGTAGATATAGTATACTTGGATTTTCAGAAGGCGTTTGACAAAGTTCCTCATGAGAGGCTTCTAGGAAAAGTAAAAAGTCATGGGATAGGTGGTGATGTCCTTTCGTGGATTGCAAACTGGCTAAAAGACAGGAAACAGAGAGTAGGATTAAATGAGCAATTTTCTCAGTGGAAGGGAGTGGACAGTGGAGTGCCTCAGGGATCTGTATTGGGACCCTTACTTTTCAATATATTTATAAATGATCTGGAAAGAAATACGACGAGTGAGATAATCAAATTTGCAGATGACACAAAATTGTTCAGAGTAGTTAAATCACAAGCAGATTGTGATAAATTGCAGGAAGACCTTGTGAGACTGGAAAATTGGGCATCCAAATGGCAGATGAAATTTAATGTGGATAAGTGCAAGGTGATGCATATAGGGAAAAATAACCCATGCTATAATTACACAATGTTGGGTTCCATACTAGGTGCTACAACCCAAGAAAGAGATCTAGGTGTCATAGTGGATAACACATTGAAATCGTTGGTTCAGTGTGCTGCGGCAGTCAAAAAAGCAAACAGAATGTTGGGAATTATTAGAAAGGGAATGGTGAATAAAATGGAAAATGTCATAATGCCTCTGTATCGCTCCATGGTGAGACCGCACCTTGAATACTGTGTACAATTCTAGTCGCCGCATCTCAAAAAAGATATAATTGCGAAGGAGAAGATACAGAGAAGGGCTACCAAAATGATAAGGGGAATGGAACAGCTCCCCTATGAGGAAAGACTAAAGAGGTTAGGACTTTTCAGCTTGGAGAAGAGACGGCTGAGGGGGGATATGATAGAGATATTTAAAATTATGAGAGGTCTAGAACGGGTAGATGTGATTCGGTTATTTACTCTTTCGGATAGTAGAAAGACTAGGGGGCACTACATGAAGTTAGCATGGGGCACATTTAAAACTAATCAGAGAAAGTTCTTTTTTACTCAACGCACAATTAAACTCTGGAATTTGTTGCCAGAGGATGTGGTTAGTGCAGTTAGTATAGCTGTGTTTAAAATAGGATTGGATAAGTTCTTGGAGGAGAAGTCCATTACCTGCTATTAAGTTCCCTTAGAGAATAGCCACTGCCATTAGCAATGGTAACATGGAATAGACTTAGTTTTTGGGTACCTGCCAGGTTCTTATGGCCTGGATTGGCCACTGTTGGAAACAGGATGCTGGGCTTGATGGACCCTTGGTCTGACCCAGTATGGCATTTTCTTATGTTCTTACCATAAGAAATTAAAATTGGGAAAGCATGTACCACTGCTTCCTGTTTCTCTCCCTCACACACACCACCCCCCACCACCCTCTCATACAGACACTCCCACCCTCCCTCTCATACAGACACAGCCTCTCATAAAGACATCCACCCACACACACACACCCCTCTCATACACATACACATTCACACCCTTTAATACACACTCACAAAGTCTCTCTCACACACAGGCACTCACTCTCACAGGGCAAGTCTCTTTCACACACACATTTTGGATCTTTTCTCTGGCTGCATAGCAAGGCCTCTTCTGCTGCCAGCTGCAAAGAAAATGCTGGCAGCACCTCAGACCTTTTGCTGCCCCCAGCTGCGGGAGAAACACTGGCCAGTCTCCTTTCTCTTTTGCCTTCTCAGGCCCCCAAACTCCTTCACCCTCCACTATCTCTCCCTTCCCCCCTAGGCTCAATCCCTTCCACTCTATCTCCGCAAGTTTCATCCCTCTCTCAGTACTGCCTCTCACACAGGCTCCCTCTGTCACTCTCTCTCACACTCACAGGCTCCCTCTCTCTCATGCACATACGCACCCCCTCCTACAGGCTTCCTCTTTTTCTCTTGTACCCCCCCCCTCCCTTACACAGGCTCCCTTTTCTCTCTCATGCATACACTCTCACACAGGCTTTCTCTCTCTCATACACACACCCCTATACATTGGCTCCCCCCTCTCTCACACACACATATAGGTGCCCTCGCTCTCACACACACACACACTCACACAGGTTCCTTTTTCTCTCTCATGCATACACCCTCACACAGGCTACCTATCTCTCTCTCTCACCCTCACACACACACACATATCCCTTCATACAGGCTCCTTCTCTCACAAACAAGCACCCTAACTCCCTCTCATACACACACTCCGTTTTTCAAGAATACCAGCTCCCAAACTCTCACACACATACACATTCCTTCACAATCTCCTCACAAAGACTCCCTCTTTCTGGCACACACACACACACACACCCTAATTCATGCTCTCCCATACACATTCACACCCTCATTTATGCTATCCCATACACACACACACCAGCTTGCAGTCTTAAACACATACCTATGCACACAGTCTCTCAGTCTCTTACACAACCACTACACACAGACTCACCGGAGCCTGCTCTGCTCGTGGCATGCCGGGACTTGCACCTCCGTCTTCACCGCAACACAGCACACTGGGGCCTCCTTCCTCTTCGCCGCAACACAGCATACCGGGGCCTCCTTTTTCTTCGCCACGACTTCCGTGCTATTTGCACACCAGGGCCTTTTTGCTCTTCACCGCAATGTGGCATGCCAGGGCCTCCTTCCTCTTTGCTGCGAGTGGGTTGGGGTCTACTCACAGCACGGCGGTGTCTGCTTCTAATTCTGTGCAGAAACTGGAATTTCTGCGCAGAAGGGAATTCTGCGCTCTGCAGTAGTGCAGAATTCCCCCAGGTCTAAGAGTTTTCCTGAATGAAGGGTGAGGTAGCTGTGGCAGGAAGGTTTTAGAGGGCAATTTTCCCACCTCAAAATCTTGCCGCCTGAAGCAGCCACCTCACTGCCCCTGAGTGGCAGAATGACTGAAAGCACTTTGGGGATCTTGCTGTCCCACTACCTAGCTGCCACACCCCTGATGTACCACCATGGGGGCCTTGTTGCCACTCTACTTTGCTGTCATACACTGTATGCTACCCTTGGAGATCTTGCTGCTTCTCTGCCTTGCTTCCATACCCTTAATGTAGCTGCTTGGTGATCTTACTGTCACCCTGTCTTGCTGCTTTACCTCTTATCCTACATCTTGGGAGTCTTTCTACCACTCAGCATTGTTATCATACCCCAGACTTTATACCTTGAGAGTCTTGTTGCCGCTCTGCCGCGCTGCCTTATCTATACCCTGGCGTGTTCTTCCTGCTCTGGGTGGCTGCTTTGCACCTCTTATGGGTCTTTGGAGTATTCAGGCCACTATATTTGTGTACTTGCCCTTATGCTGCTCTTGGGGGTACATGCAGGGCTGGACTGATGGTGATCTGGACCCCCAAGCAATAAGGGTCATTGGCCTCTAACCACTCATCCGAGTCTAGGAGACAGTGCTGTGGGCACTTGGGAATGGTCAGTCTGCCCCAGGTAGATGCCACTGTTGTTGGTGCCCTCTTTTGAAATCTTGGGCTGTTCCTGCCATTCTCACAACTGCTTTGCTCCTCTCCCACTGTCTTGAAGAATTGCCACTGCTGTATCCTTTTTTCTATTTACAGTGCCTTAGGCTATTCATATCCCTTATGATGCCACTCTGCCACGTGGAGGCCCTTGGAGTTCTCTTCCCTCTTCTGATGATGACAACCCACGAGTTTCATTAGAACCTATTAGAAAACCCCAGGTTTAGAGCTCAAAATAGGCCGCATTGCTTCCCCCATTGATTTAAATGGAAAACAAGAAATAAAAGGAACAAATAAACATAAAACAAATTTTCATCTGAAGCCAAGCTAATGGAGGTGTCCTACAAAAAGAATAAATGAACCAAAATTGAAAATGTTGCCTCTGCAGTTGAAGGAAGAGGCTAGGTTCTCTTCTCTCTGCCGGCAGTGGGAGGCAGGCATTGCACTACAGAATGTTTGCTGTGGGTGCCTTGGAAACATCTTTTGTTTGGTTTCTTTCCTTTTTCTTTGTATTTTTTGAGGGTGAATTCCCCCTTTTTTTTTTTTTTAATTTTTTATTTCTTGAATTTTGCAATAACACAAAGATATCTTTGTTAATAATACAGCAAAAGGTTAACATATAAGCAAAATATTTCTACAATATATCCATTAAAGGGCAATATTCTTCCTTTTACATTTTCCAAAGAAATATTGGGAGAGAGAGAGGGAACAATTGAGGAGAAATTCAAAGAAACATAGCAAATATGTAGAAAAGCTCACTGTTATTTACCCTCTTTCAATCTTTACGCGACTGTATTGGATATAGGAGTGAGCCTCTTAGTGTTTATGAATTCCCTTAAATGAACAGGATTATAAAAAACAAACACATTTCCTGAGTATCTAATTACGCATCTAGCAGGATATCTCAGCAGAAACTATGCTCCCAGTGTACGAACCTCTGGGCGCATTTTTAAGAAATCTCTCCTGCGTAACTGGGTAACTCTGGACAAATCAGGGAATATACGGACAAGCTCTCCCAAATAGGTAATATTTAGAATTCCCCCTTTTTAAGGGCAAATAACTCATCTCTTCTTGAGTTAGCCTCCAGGGGGGAAAAACATATTCTCATATTTTTCTGGAGCTTGAGATTTTCCAGATGTATTCTAGGAATCTGCAGCATTCTGCTGCACCACCTTTTTTGTGGAAAAGGAATTCATGCCAACAGGTCCAGTTGGCATAAAGGTACCTTCCAGGTACTGAAATAAAAAAAGGAGTAAGAAGCAAGCATCCCTCTGGAGGAGGAGGAGTGGTGAGAAGAGGAAACCTAAGGAAAGTTCAACAAGTTTGCTCATTGGAACATCAGGTATTAGGGGAAAAATGAATCCTGGCCGCATATCACCCAGGATAAAAAGGTGCCCCCCTTAGCTTCAGTACCAAAGCTAATGATGATGGTAGTGAAAATGCAGACTCTGCATGTGAAGACAACCCCCTGGTAGAGCTGTAGTCCGTGGCGACCCTGTTCATGGATAGAAGCTAATGAAAAACCTAAGAGGATGAGATACAGTTACATGGATTCCCTGAAGATAGAAAGAGATAATGTACTGCTGTTTTTATGCCACAAACTCTATATTTAAATTAAGAGTTGCCAGAAGTTGTATCTCCTGTGGCATGGTCATTGTCTCTCCCCAAGAGGATTTGATAATAGACTGACCAGGAGAGTGGAGTTTGACACCTTTTTTTCCTAACATTAAGTGGAGGGAGAGAGAGAGAGAGAGCAAGAGAGAAAGAGAGAGAGAGAGAGAATGAACTTACCTATGAGGCCCTCCTAGTAGTCAAGTATTTATATCTCTATAGGAGGGCCATATAATAGCTTGAGGTGAGGTGGTGGTGGTTTAGGGGCCAGTTTTTCATGCAGAGTGAGTCGTACGAACAGCACAGTACACCTCAGTGAAGATTTGATGTTATTTGAGTGAGGAAAGTCTCACAAAGATGACATTTTGTACTATGTTCTCTCCGCCTATCTTGTTGGTACCCTGTTATAGAGTCCATCAAGCTAGGGTGAGAGAACATAGTAGAAATGTCATCTTTGTGAGACTTTCCTCACTCCAAATGACATCAAATCTTCACTGAGGTGTACTGTGCTGTTCTTACGTTTCACTCTGCATGAAAAACTGGCCCCTAAACCCTAAACCACCACCACCTCACCTCGAGCTATTATATGGCCCTCCTATAGAGATATAAATAGTTGAATATGTGACAGCCTCCCCAAAGGTTCTCTCTCTCTCTCATCCTTGTCTTAACGTCAAGAAAAAAAAAAGGTATAGTTATTTCTGGTGTTAAAACTGTGCAATACCATAACATGTGCTATTGTCCCTCTTTTCCATAAATCTCACCCAAACTCCTCCCTAATCCCACCCTTTCCCAAAATTTGCATTCATGCCATGCACTAGCAATATAATCACATGCGTTATGGTGTTAACACATGCATTAACACCATCACACATTTTGATGAATGACACTATTAGTTCTTTGCTACTTAAAAATGCTTGGTACCTTGTATATTGAATCTAGCTGTATAATGGATTATTTGTAATCTTATTTCTACAAATCTTATTTGCAGCCATGTAGGTAGTTTGATTAATGCCCTCTGTATGCATTTAGCATTTCTTTAACAAAAGTAAAGCTATTCTGGAATAAAAGTCATGTTTGTTGGAGTAGAAGCAGTAGTTCTTCATTTTGGGGGTTTTGTGTCAACAAACATCTACTGGATTGAATTCCTGCATGTTTGCTCTTGGGTCTTGTCCTTTGCCTTTGTATTTTGAGTGTTAATGAGTGTTAATGTACAGTTCATGTCTCCCTCTGTTACTACATCTTACTGCCTCATTTACAAAGTGTTACGGGTGATCTCTAGAAAATGTTCCTTTGGTCTATTTTAAATCTTTTTATACTTCTGCAAAAATAGGAAAGGAAGCTGCAACTATTCTATTTCTTTTAATCTTTATTTATTTATTTAAAAAGGGTTTTTTTATACCACTGCTCCATACATCAATAGCAGTTTACAAATATGCCATACATAATAAAAGTATACTTAGATATATATATATATATATATATATATATATACACACAAAATAAAATACAAAACAAAGAATAACAAAGCTTCTAGTCAACAGTACGGTATCATCTGCTGGAGGGCTATTCGTTTGCCATTCGTCATTGAAGAGCTGCCTTTTCTATCGCAAATTCCTCTGTATATAACCAGGTCTTTACACCTTTTTTGGATACCTTCGTATCACTTTGCATTCTAAACTGCTCTGGTAAGGTATTCCACAGAGCCAGACCAGCTACAGAAAAAGCTCTATCTCTTACTTCTCCAATATGGGCCTGCCGAAATGCTGGGGCTTCCAGGAGGCCTTTATTCTGTGATCTTAATATTCTTGAAGGGATATATATGCATAATGTGGTACCCGCCCAAGGAATATTCGTGGTATTAATCAATTTGTGAATTAAAATTAAGGTTTTATACTTAATTCTAGCTCTAACTGGGATCCAGTGGAGGGCAGCAAGTACTGGGGTGATGTGATCATCATTTTTTTTTCCTGAAAGTAATGGGGCTGTAGAATTTTGTAATAGTTGAAGGGAATGCAAAGTAGAGGCAGGAACTCCCAGTAATAGGGAATTGCAATAATCTGTCCCTGCAAAGATCAGTGAGTGTAATACTGCTCTGAAATCTTCTTAAATGTTCTAACATGCAAAGTTTCATATATCCAGAATGAATTACATTTTTTATATGAATTTTCTTGAAAGGTTAGATCAAGAATGACTCCCAGCTCACAAACCTTTTTCATTAAGATTGGTATATTACCCATATTCAAATTTTACATGCTCTGGTGTATTCATGGTCCGAGACAACATTATGATCTCTGTTTTTGAAATGTTTAGTGATAGTCATTTGTGAAGCATCCATTTGCCTATGGCACCTAGAAAAAATTTGACATAGTTCATTGTATTACCTATGGAGTCTTTTATTAGTAAAAAAAACCAAACAAACAAAGTCATCAGCATAAATGAAAAAGTTTAGTCCTAAATTGGCAAGCAATTTGCATAGTGGAATGAGGTAGAGGTTGAACAGTATTGCAGATAATGTTGATCCCTACGGGACGCCAGTCTTAATATCTTTCCAAGCAGAGGTATTTTCTTTTAACACAGATCTTTCATTCAGATATGAGTTAAGCCATTTGAGAACTGCTCCTGATATACCAAATTCTTTTAAACAACCAATCATGGTCTATGGCAGTGGTTCTCAACCTTTTTTTGGCCGGGACACACCTGACAGATGGTTCTCACATGCGTGACACACTGAACATGTGACCGTCACAGGGCTAAATGTAAACATGCACTCTGCATCCACAGGAATCCCCTCAACCCCCAGCAATGAGTGCAGAGCAGATCTAGGGCATTACCCTGTACAACTCGCCATACAAAAAAGATTTTCTGGTTCTGATGACATCCCAGTAAAAGCAAAACAAACCCCTTTTACTACCAGGCAAAATAGCCTTCCTTATGAAAAGACAGAAATTTACCACTAATGCATGTTCTATTGAGAAAATACAACAAATAAGATTGATACAAATGCCTACATGCTAGTAAAATACCTCACTTCGATCACACACCCTTCACCAAGTACAGAAAAACCACAAATTATAAATATGGAGACAGAAACTGGATTGGAAAACCAAAATGCCACTCTGCATGCAGTGCGAACCTGGAGAAATGGAAAGAGAAATATAGCACCTAAAATAATCCCAGGATCTGCAATAATGCACACAAATTAACCCGCACAAAGTTACACCTGTATTATGGAACACATTCAAACAGTAACAACCCTATCTAAGAAATACAACTATTAAACCAGGCCCTAAACCCTAATAAATTTCCTATTGGGAAAACAGAATAAGCCAAGCTGCTATAGAGCCCCACACAGAAATAATTGTAAAGCTATACTAAAAATGTTACAAAACAGCTGCTGAACAGAATAAAATCCAACAATTAAAAACTCATAAAAATTATTTAAACATGTCCAAATATCAATAAAATATTTCAAAACAGCAGACATCGCATAATACCCAATAATTAAAATGGCAATCAAGAAAAATAAATTTAAAAAGCCACCTTTACTTACCCTCTCCAGCAACTCTCCTACTCCTTTCCCTTCCAGGCCAATAGCACTCACCAGAAGCAGCAAGGCTGCTGAAGCTCTGTCCTCACAGTCCTCTTCCTTAGCACCCACAACCAGTCACACACACACACACACACACACACACACCCAATTAGACCCCACGACCGGTCTCGGTCTCTCTCATACCAGTCATCTTCCTGACCAGTCTCTCTCTCACATACACACACTAGTCATCTTCCTGACCAGTCTCTCTCTCTCACATATGCACAGTAGTTATCTTCCTGACCAGTCTCTCTCTCTCAATCACACTCATGCTCTCTTATATACAAGCTCTCAATCACACACAAATGCTCTTGCACCCATTCACACCAGCTCTCACCCACCGATTTACACCCACAAACACTCACCCAGGTTTCCATTCATACCCACACACACAAGCTCTCACCCGAGCACCCATTTACACCAGCTCTCACCCAGGCTTCCATCACACCCACACACTCAAGCTCTCATCCAAGCACCCATTCACACCAGCTCTCACCCTGGCACCCATTCACACCCACAGACACAAGCTCTCACTTAGGCACCTATTCACACACAGACACACAAGCTCTCACCCAGGCACCCATTCACACTCTTAGACACAAGCTCTCACCCAGGCACCCATTCACACCCGCAGACACAATCTCTCACCCAGGCACCCATTCACACACAGACACACAAGCTCTCACCCAGGCACACATTCACACTCTCAGACACAAGCTCTCACTCAGGCACCCATTCACACACAGACACACATGCTCTCACCCAGGCACCCATTCACACCCTCGGAGACAAGCTCTCACCCAGGCACCCATTCACACACAGACACAGAAGCTCTCACCCAGGCACCCATTCACACACAGACACACAAGCTCTCACCCAGGCACTCATTCACACACAGACACACAAGCTCTCACCCAGGCACTCATTCACACACAGACACACAAGCTCTCACCCAGGCACCCATTCACACCCACACATACAAATTCTCACCAAAAACCTCTTCTTCCTTCACTGCAGGGATGGGCTCCAGTTCTGCTGCGTCTTTACTCCGGTGGGCCTTCTTTTTTCACCACCATGGGGATGGGCTCCCGTGGTGGCCTTGCTTGGTCGGGGTCGGGTTTTCCTCACTGCCACAGGAATGGGCTCTCGTGGCGGCCTTGCTTCGTCAGGGTTCAACACCGCCATTCCTCCTACCCCACCCCTGGGCTATGCGATGCCTGCCTCACCGGCCAATCAAAGGCTTCCTCCTCCTTCCTTCTACTGGCTGGTAGAAGGAAGGAGGAGGCTTCCAATTGGCTTGCGCAGGGGCAGGCAGAATGAAGGAGGTTTCCCATTGGGCAGTGAGGGTAGGAAGGAAGGAAGCTTCCAATTGGCCCACGGGGGCTGGAAAAAGGGAGAAGGAAAGTACAACGGGGCAGTGGGACACCGGGAGACTCGGCACACTGGTTGAGAAGCGCTGATCTAGATAGTAGTTAGTTGGGAGAGAACAAAAGATTCAAAGAGTTTTGATAGAAAGTGTTGCAGTTGGGTGCTGCAGGCAGGATAGTGGACCCTTGGGCCGGTCTACCCAGGGTGACAGGGTAGGCCGGGAGGCAGAGCCACAGGCTGGCGGTGTTCACCCGGGAACCAGGAGCCCCCCAGGAGGAGCCCGTAGGGTCCTGGAACCTTGGGACTTGGGATATCAGCTCAGAGTCAAATAGCAGATAAAGCCTGGGCAGTGAGTGTAGTAAGAATAAGTCCAAAGAGTGAAAGATAGTCTTTAGACCGGCAGTGCGGTCGAGGGCCAGCTGATGACAGGACAGCGGGCGGCAGCAATACCTGTAGTAAGCCGGACCGTGAGGCAGGGTTTGTAGAATACTGGACCGGGAACCGGCTGAAGGCTGAGGTAGAATCGATAGCAGGCTGTGGACTGGAACAGGCTATAGACTGGAACAGAGTCTGTAGCTGGCAGTGAACTGGAGCAGGCAGTAGCCTGGAACGGAGTCTGTAGCTGGCTGTGAACTGGAGCAGGCTGTAGCCTGGAAGGGGGTCTGTAGCTGGCTGTGAACTGGAGCAGGCTGTAGACTGGAACAGAGTCTGTAGCTGGCTGCTGAACTGGAGCAGGCTGAGGACTGGAACGGAGTCTGTAGCTGGCTGTGAACTGAAGCAGGCTGAAGCGAAGTCAGGAACGGACCAAGGTCGGAGGCAGGCGGCAAGCTGAAGAGAAGTCAGGAACGGTCCAAGGTCGGAGGCAGGCGGCAGGCTGAAGCGAAGTCAAAGGCAATCCAAAGGTCAAGTCAGGAACGAGGAACAGAAGAAGCGCAACTCAGAACTACTAGGCAGTAGTGAACCTCGTTGCAAGGCCAAGAGAAGGCGTCCGGACGCCGGTTATATCAGGCTTAGGGCATGGCGTCATTAGCACAGGTGGGGCCAGACTTCTGGGACCTGTGCACACATAGTGTGTGTCCTCACGCGCGCGCGAGGCAGCGGGGAGACGGGCAAGCAATGGCGGCCGCCACGTGGAACCGGCAGAGCCGTAGGGGTCCCGGGCATGCGGAACGCGGCGTTTCCAGCAGCGGAGGTGAGCACTGTTCAGAGCTAAAGAAGGGGAAGCGGTGGAGACCGCAACAGAAAGGATAAATTTGAGATTGGATAATAGCTAGTTAGCATTTTAGGATCCAAATTCTGTTTTGTTTTTTTATATTGGTCTTGCATTAGCTTTTTTTGCTTCCTGTGGGAAGATTCCTTCTGACTGATAAATTCACCAAATGGGTAAGAAAAGGGGAGACATCTTTCCTAACTGATTTCAAAGAGCTAATGGAGATAGGATTAAGCTTATAGTAAGTTGGGTTGGACCTCACAAAACAGAAATATTAGCAAAATTTTCCCAACATGTTTCAACAGTATTCATGTTAAATAGAGAATCTGAAATGGGCGAAACTGTTTTGTGAGATTTTCTATTTTGTCAGTGAAGAAATTGGCAAAATCTTCACAATTAAATGGAGGCTAGGGATGTTTTCGTATAGAGGTCTTAGATGTAGTTAAATATGTTACAGTGGAGAATAGGAGTTTATTGTTGAATCCTGTAGCATTAATCTTTCTAGTATAATATTCTTGTTTAGCATCGTTAATCATTCTTCTTTATTTGGTTAGTAGGATTCTATATCTTTCTAAAACAATCTGTGAGTTATTTTAACTTCATGCTCTTTCTTTTCTCCATCATTTGATTTGTCGTTCCAAAAGTTGACTGCAGACACACAGTCATCAGGTTGAAAGCTGTTTAGCTTAATAAGGATTAATTCTTTCAATTTGTCCAAGTCAACCTGTCCGCGTCTCTCGATAACAGTGGTTTCTTCTACATCAGCAGGAGGACTAATAAGATTGTGGTCTGACCATAGAATTGCAGAAGTTATAATAGATGTGCTATCAATCTTTGTCTGTTCTTGATTACTAAAAATTAAATCTAAAATGTGACCCGCCTTATGTGTTGGGCCAATAATAAATTGATGAAATCCTAATACGGCCATAGGTTCAAGAAAAGTATCAGATACTACTGAAAGAGGAATTCTGTTTATTTGCAAATTAAAATTTCCAACTAAGGGGGTCATTTATCAAAATGTTATAAGGCGTTTTCACATGCGTTAAGGGCTTATTGCATACGAAAACACCTTTAAGAGAGAGAGAGCACCTAGCCATAATGCCCTCACCCTAAATAGGTATTTATATCTCTATGGGAGGCCCACCTAGTAACTCGAGGTTAAGTTTAGGTATTAGTGTAGGGGGTTAGGGGCCACTTTGACATTCAATGTGAGATGTACGAACAGAATAGTGCTCTCTTGTGAAGATTTGATGACCCTCGGAGTGAGGAAACTCACCCAAAGATGAGATTTGTGCAATGTTCTCTCAACCTAGCTTGATGGACTCTCTACCTGGGTTGAGAGAACATTGCATAAACCTCATCTTTGGGTGAGTTTCCTCACTCCGAGGGTCATCAAATGTCACCATGTGACATATTATGGGCTAACATATCTGGCGGACTATATACTATGCATAGGTTAAAGGCTATGGGGCGGATTTTAAAAGGTATATTACGCGCGTAACCATGAATACCCGCTCCTGACTGGGAAAAGAAAAAGAGACCACATTACAGAAACTCTAGCAGAATTAAACTGGTTACCCATTGAGCACAGAATACAATACAAAGCACTATGCACTATACATAAATTAATACATAACGAAAAAGCAGAATGGTTGAACACAGCACTATAGGTACATGTCCCACATAGAAACCTG
Source organism: Rhinatrema bivittatum (assembly GCF_901001135.1). Classification (NCBI taxonomy): domain Eukaryota; kingdom Metazoa; phylum Chordata; class Amphibia; order Gymnophiona; family Rhinatrematidae; genus Rhinatrema; species Rhinatrema bivittatum. The sequence goes on from NC_042621.1 coordinate 258,422,481, forward strand.
AGAACAGCTAACAAAAGCACTACTAACCATCCCCTCTGTCAAAACAGGAAGACTAACACAAGTTAGAGAACTGGCATTATCATTGGCAGGACCTATACTATGGAACACCATGCCACTTGAGATCAGATTACAAAGAGCTCTCAAAACATTTAGAAAGAGTTTAAAAACCTGGCTTTTTAAACAAGCCTATCACAAAGAGAATGGAGAATAGAGAATAGAGAATAGAAAATAGAAAATAGAAGGGAGCAGGCGGTAGAACACCCGCGCACAACACTTAACTCGATATGTGCGCTTTTATTATTTTATCACACTGTTAAAATAAGAAATAGTCAACTTATAAACTAAACCTGTAATCTAGAATGAAACCTGTACAAAAGGACATGATTTATCACTTCCACAAATAATATTGATCACAAAATTATGTTACCGAATCTTTATGGCACCTATGTAGAATGTATGCTCCAATACATTAACCAACCTTAATTTATGCACCTTCCTGTAAACCATTGTGATGGTATTTAACTTAACGATGGTATAAAAAAGATTTTAAATAAATAAATAAATAAATTAATTTTGCGTAGGCCCAGTGACGCCACAAGCCGTGGGACGTGCGTATGTCCCAGGGTTTGAAAAAAGGGGCAGGGAGTGGGCGGGGGCGGGACTGAAGCCTTCGGCATAGCGGCCGTGCCGGGGGATCATGCGCTGGCACTCTATGCCTGCCCAGAGGCAGGCGCAACTTATTTAACAAAGGTCAGGGGGGTTTAGATAGGGCTGGGGGGCGGGTTAGGTAGGGGAAGGGAGGAGAAGGTGGGGGGGCAGAAGGAAAGTTCCCTCCAAGGCCGTTCCGATTTCGGAGCGGCCTCGGAGGGAATGGGGAAAGCCATCGGGACTCTCCTAGGGCCTGGCGCGCGCAGGGTGCACAAGTGTGCACCCCTTTGTGTGCGCCGACCCCGGATTTTATAACATGCACGTGGCTGCGCGTGCATGTTATAAAATTGGGCAGTACATTTGTGCGTGCCGGGTTGCGCGTACAAATGTTCACCCGCGCGTATATCTTAAAATCCTGCCCTATGGTTTTAATAGCAGTACTTCAAATGGGGGAGCTATATCAATTTTGCATGCAGTCAGATCTAAAGATCCCCCTCTGTTAACTTCACTGGGCTGAGGAATTATATTGTACTCTGAAGAAAAGGAGTGATTAATGAGTAACTGGTCATGGTTCTTCAGCCATGTTTCAGTTAAACAAATACAATAGGTCTATTATCAAGAATTAAATCATCAATAATAGGCATTTTTTTACAAAAGATTGTACATTAAATAGAATAAAAGACAGCAACAGGAAAAAAGGACATTCATGTTACTAGATGTCTTAATCATTTTCAATATTAATTGTCTAGGTTTATAATAACAGCGGTAATTGTTGGAAAGACCACCATATTACCTTGTTCCTGGATAATTGGTATAGGTAGACTCAGAGTCATCCTATATCAGAACTTACACAAGTCGCTAGGAAAGAAGTGAGGACCCTCTACTTTTTTCATTAGCCAATGTATGTGTTGTTCTGTAATATGTATGTTATTTGTTCACATTAAGTCAATGTACATGCCGATCATGTTGTAAACCATTGTGATCTTCATTTGGAACGACGGTATATAAAATGGCTAAATAAATAAAATAAATAAATAAAATAAATTTTTAGGTTCTCGGTTCAGGGGCAATTTACGGGCACTTTGCATGCACAAAGGGGTAGGCTCTTTTGTCATGCTCCTTCGAGCAAGCGACAGAGGCGTGTGCTCCTCCAGCACATGCTACCTGCGGCGTTAGAAGACTCCCAATATACTCATGCCCAGAGATGATGTCAGAAAGTGGGCAGAGCACATAGTTCGGGGAGTAGCTCGGAGGGAGAGTTCGGGGAGTAGCTCAGAGGGAGAGAACTGGCCATATTCATCAGCCAAACACCACTTAAAAGTAGAACAAAACTGAGAAACAAAGGTGTCTGGGTAATTTGCCCTATCAAAACCTGCCCAAAATCAAAGCAGCTTAAGAACAAGTGTAATCCTCACCTCAACTGGGGGACGGAGGGGTCACCTTCCCAAACCCAGAGAGCATTGAGGAAGAGAAAAGAATGTTTCTGTGGATCCCATGGAATATGATAAAAATAGGTTATTTCAAAATATGAATACTTAGACAATTAAAGCCACTTTTAGAGTCTGAGGACTTTTGAACAATATTCCAGACTTTGTTTTCAGGAATTGATTACTGTATTTCCTTTATATTAGGCATAGCAGGTAGCACCTTCAGATCATTACATATTCTTCAGAACTCTACAGCTCATATATTAACTAAAGCAAAGTGTTTGTGATCACCTCACACCAGTATTATCATCTGCTCACTGGTTACTGATCTCCTGGAGAATTAAATATAAAGGGCCTGATTTTCAAAGCATTTACACTCTTAAAACTGGATTTTACACATGTAAATGCACCTTACCCATGTAAGAAGGCTTTTGAAAATTGCTCTAATATATGCCATTAAATTGTCACTTAAGTAATACAGATACACCCCCTTGAACTCTTTTTGAAACTCCTTTGCCAGAACAATCTCTGTGTTAGCAGATAGAACACACGTCCATAGAACCTTTAAACATCTGTGAACCCTCCACTGCTGGAAGATGCTGCATTTTAAGATATAAACCACACTCTAGTGGCTAAACAGGGACCAAAAAAGCAAATATACAAAATATACAGAGTGCAAAGATACATACACACATCTATTTATTTATTTATTTATTTATTTATTTAGAATTATTTGTAGCCTGCACCCTCTGTAAGTTCTGGGTGAGTAACAAAATAACATACATAATAAAACATCAGCAAAACAAAACTAACACAATAAAATCGTATTCAGTCTGAATACATATCGCTGTGGTATGTTTAGCATTTAGCCAGGTAGTGATCTTTATAGTTGAGGGCTGCGCTGTGGGGGACTGTGATTGGGGATAATATTGTAGTAAATTCTAGATCCACAGTAGAACAAAAATACGCCAGTATATTAGAAAATACATGTTCTAGTTTGTACAAAGTTCAAGGTTTAAATATTAGGCAGCTGCCAAACCAGCATATGCCCTAATGTGAATATACATACCATCCAAAAAGTTATTAAACTGTCCTGGAACTAGAAAAGGCAACAAACATGATAAAGAAGGATGGAAAGGCTCCCTTATAAAGAGAGGTTAAATAGATTAAGGCTCTTCAGCTTGGAGAAAAAGCGACTCAAAGGAAATATGATAAAGGTTTATAAAATCACAAGTGAGGTGCAATAGATATAGGAGATAGTTATTTACCCTTTCAAATTGTACTAAGACTATGGGACACTCCATGAAACTAAAAGATAGCAGGCGTAAAAACAAACTGGAGAAAGTTTTTCTTCATTCAACACACAATCAGACTGGAATTTATTGCCATGGAGGACATGATCAAGGCATCCAGCACAGATGGGTATAAAATGTGTTTGGACAATTTCCTGGAGGAAACGTCCATAAACAATTATTAGACAGGTAGATTTGGGAAGCCAGCACTTATCCCTGGGAGTCAGCAACAAGGAATGGATCTACTCTTTCTGCCAGGTAGTTGTGACCAGATAAGGCCACTGTCAGAGACAGGATGCTGGGCTCATTGAACCTTTGATCTGACTCAGCACAGATTATCCTATGTTCTTATATCTCCAAATTGTAACAATTAGTTAAAGTTTCACATGCAAAAGTTGATTTCAAAGGGCGAGTATTGTTTTAGGGTTATGGCATTTGCCTTTTAAGAAACATCATGGCCTGCGATAATGAATAAAAACCCTGTATAACAGTTTCTGTCACATCAATATAAATATAAAATTGTTTTTCCAAACCTACTGTTAAAATTTCAAATTTCTTGTTCTCAGTTGTTTTTCATCCACTGCACTGGGCCACATTAATAGTTTTGAGCATATTTAAATGAGGCTGATCAGGGACTAAAGTTGCAGTGATTGTTGCATCCGTGGACCCTTGGGAAGCCCCCACAGGTCCCCACCATCAGGTGGCGAGGCTGAATGGGAAACAGAGGCCAGCTGGAGCTTTGAAACTACCAGCCCGCATTCCCCGCAGGTTGAGCCCTTGGGTACCGGGGGCGGCTGGTCTTAGGTGGGCTTCTGCGTGGATGGTGCCAGCGAGTAGGTGAGAGAGTATGTTGGCTGCCAGGAGAGAGAGAGGCCGGAGGCCTGAAGCCAAGGGCGGCACTGATCCAGTCCAGTAGACCAGGTTGGGCGGAGAGCGTGGCCGGGCCTGGCCCAGGAGAGCGGAAGGACGAGGCAAGGCCGCGTCCAGGGCAGAGGCCCGAGGCGAGCAGTAGAGAGCATGGTTAGGTCTGGTCCGGAGGTCAGAGGCAGGCAGTGGTAAGCAAGATCAGGTCCGTCCAAAGGTCAGAGGCAGGCAGCGGTAAGCGAAGTTTGGTCCGGTCCAAGGTCAGAAGCAGGTAGCAGGAACAGAAGAACTGGAACAGCAACTACAGGAATTCGAGCAAGCAAGAGTGAGGAGACCTGTTGCCAAAGCAAGCTCTGAGTGTCCGGGCTTGCCTTATATACCCAGGACATGCATTACTAGGGGCCGCGGGAAAGTTTCCCGCTGCGGCCCCTTTAAATCTGGATCAGTGGCGCATGCGCACCTAGGGGCAGGGACCGGACGAGGTGGCCGCGGAGGAGCTGAGGGGCAGGCCAGAGCCAAGCCGGGAAGAGGCAGGACCGCGACGGGATCCAGTGGGTGCCGCCGGGGCGCAAAAAGCTGCGGCCCGGGCCTGGCGCCAAGAGGTGAGGACGGGCCTATTGGCACGGGGAATTGTAACAGTGATTGTGTTCTTGCCCTCAGTTTGAGTTGACATCACAGCTGGAGCATGCTTACAAATGAATTTTCAAAGCAGTTACGCACGTAAATGTAATATACTATCATAGCAATTTTCATAAGCCATTTACCCTGCATGTAACGCTGGTAAAACCTATTTATAATTGTAGCAATTTTCAAAATCCCATTTATAAGAGCAAAGGGGGTAATTTTCAAAAGGAGTTACGTGCGTAAATATAGCTACTATTGTAGCAATTTTCAAAAGCCATTTACTCAAGTAAAGTGCACTTATGTGAGTAAATCCTATAGACAAGTCAATGGCATATATTGTAGCAATTTTCAAAAACCCACTTACTCAAGTAAAGTGAATTTACTCCAGTAAACCTGGTTTTTACTCGAGTAAATGCTTTTTAAAATCAGGCCCAAAGTGCATTTACACATGTAAATCCCAGTCGTAAGCTTTTGAAAATCAGACCCTTAGGGCCTCATTTTCTAAAGTATCGCAGGTCTGCGATACTTTAGGGAATGAGGGGCGGGGGGGGCCAAAACAGGGGGCGGGCCTGCGCTAGCCGGCAGCGATCGCACCGTTGCGGTGCGATCGCTGCCGGTTTCGCACCCAATAGCGCCACCATAGGAGGTGTAGCTATTGGGCGTGAACTCGGACGCGAAAAGGGCCTTACCTTTTCGTCGTCCACGGCGTCTTCGCGGAGTCGGCCCCGGTGACGCCCCGACTCCTCCTCTTCCGGGGCCGACTCCGCCCCCATTTTGGTATCACACGCGATAAGGGACGTTTCGCACGGATCGTTACGCGATCCGTTTAGAAAATAAGGCCCTTAGTGTGCTTTCTGCACCCATTTCAAGACACTGGTGATTTCAGAATAGTGGATTAGTCATTACAGGAATGGGCTGAGAGCAAGTGTTCAAATCCCAGTTCCCTCACCGACAGTTCTTATGACCTTGGGCAAATATCTTTATGTCTTGTTGCCTCAGGTATCCACTCGGGGGCCGATGCTGTACCATGCGCTAGCCACTGCACACAGCCTAACTCGCAATTGAATGCGCGTTTTGGACATTCGTCCATAACCCCAGATCCAATACGGGGATTAGCGCGTCCAAGACATGCATCCAAATCACCGCATAGCTAATAGCGTGAGGTTATGAGCTCATCCCCGCGATCCAATAAATGTTCCGCGTGGCCAATCCACCCTTGCAACGCGGCAAAGGGTTGCCAGCCCAGGGCTGGCGTAAAGGTATTCCACTCTCAAGGGCGCATTAAAAAGAAGAAAAATCCTCCTAATAGTATTGTAGTGATACTAAGTAGTAGGAACCAAATAAAGCAGAGTTTATTTAAAAAAACAAAATTCTTTGAAAAAAAATTTTGGACATCCAATTCACATACAAGATACACGGTCCAGGCCGTGTATCTTGTGCGTGTCTATGCCGATAGCAGGAGAAGACATACACTCATAGATTGAGCGTCCATTTTCCCAACCAGCTTGACACCACCTCTCCTGTGCGCCTGATTCGGAGGATGCAGGTGTCCCTAGCGCCTCCTTTTTAACGAGACCCCTCATTTTAATATTGGATTGCGAGCCCAGGCGAGGAGACTGGGTGTGCATTAGGAAAATGGGTGCCCAACACTGAGGCCCGGATTTTAAAGGATTTACGGGCGTAGGAGGGCTAACGCGCGCTGGGCCTATTTTAAAAGGGCCCGGCCACGCGCATATGTCCTGAGGCTTCGAGAAAGGGGCGGGATCAGAGGCTCCCAGTACAGCGGCCATTTGCTGCTATGCCAAGGGATCACGTGCCGGCAGGCACAAAAGGTAAGATAAACGTCGGGGGGGGGGGGGGGGTTAGGATAGGACTAGTGGGCGGGAAGGTTAGGGGAAGGGGTAGGAAGGTTAGATTAGGGGGTTGAGAATGGGGGAAGGCCGTGGGCGTCGGCACGCACAAGTTGCACTAATGTGCACCCCCTTGCGCGCGCCAACCCCCGATTGTATAACATGCATGCACCGGCGTGCACGTTATAAAATCGGGCATCCACGTGTGCACGCTGGGTAGCACGCTCACATGGACACCCGCGTGTACCTTTTAAAATCTACCCCCGAGTGTCTGTTTTCTGTGCATATTTATTGCATCGGCCCCTTGGTTTGTTAGCTTTGCGGGGAAGGGTCTTATTGTACCTAAAGACGATGCTGAAAATCACTTTCAGCACTACTTGGAAAGGTGGGCTAAAAAACAACTATATATTATATATTCTATATTCTATATTATAATCCGTGCACGTATGTGCGAGCGGCACGCACAAGGAGGGGGACTTTTGCAATTTATGCGCAACAACGCATTCGGGCATTCCCCAGTTTTCTACCCCCTACCTAAATTCCCTCCCTCTTCCCCCCACCCCCTAAACCCTACCTTTTTTTTTCTTTGTTTTAGAATTTACTTCAACTCCTGAGCTGAAGTAAGTTGTGTGCATCGGCCGCCTGCTGGCATGAGTCTTCGGAACAGCGATCAATGATGCTGTCCTGGCCCGCCCCCTGCCCAGAACACGCCCCCGGCCCACCCCTTCGCAGAGGACCGGCACTTTTGCACGTACCGAAGTTTACACGTGTGCCTGGGCCCCTTTGAAAATTCACCCGACGCGCGTAAACCCCAGGATTTACGAGTGCAGGCCTTTTAAAATCTACCCTATATTACACTCTGAATTAAAAAATGGTACCAGAATGATTTATTAATTAATTTTTCTAAATTTTACAAATTCCCCATCTAGCATATTAAGAATATAAGAAATGCCATGCTGGGTAGACAAAGGACCATCAAGCCCAGTAACCCGTCTCTGATGGTGGCCAGTCTGGGTCACAAGCACCCGGCAGATCCCATGAAGTAGGACCTATTTCCCGTTACTCGCTTCCTAGGATAGTAAATGCCTTTTTTTTTTTTTTTACTGTACCTGGCTAATAATCAGGCCGATACAGTAAGGAGCGGTAGGAAGAGCTACGTTAGTGCCGGGCGCACCCGTGGTTTGTCGCACGCACAGTCCGGCTCACCTACAGCTCGATACTGTATGTAAATAGCTTGCAAATGCAAGCTGCATCTAAGAAGCGTCCATAAAGCGTTAGGCCCGCGCAACCCATTTTACTGTATAGAGCGCTATACAGTATCCTGGGTGCGCTGGCCTAATGCTTCACGGACATGCTGGTATCTGTCATTTCAAATGTCATTTCATTTTTTGCCGCCTACCCTTACCCCTGCCTCTAATGCAGGGGTAAGGGTAGGCGGTAAGTTAGCAGGTTAATTGCACAGCAAAACGGCAGGTTATAAAAGCGATAGTCGGGGCGCGCGTTACTGTATGGGAGGGAATAGCTAATTCGATCGTTTACATCTAATATACATGCCACGGGCGGAAGGGGTTACCCAGTGATTTAAGGACGCGGTAAGAGTAGGTTAAAGGGGATAGTGTATCGCAGGAAGGGCTAACGAGGCCGAAAAGTGGGTAGAAAGCAGGTTAGGAGCAGGGTAACCGCGGCCGCACTTTACTGTATTGACCTGAATGTTTTATAGACTCTTCCTCCAGGAGCTTGCCCAAAACTATTTTAAATCCTGCTATACCAGATGCCTTGACCAAATCCTCTGCCAACAGATTTCACAGTTTGATAATGTGCTGAGCTAAAAAGTACTTTTCACGATTTGTTTTAAATCAGTTGGTTGTTAGTTTCATGAGTAACCCCTTGTTTTGAAGGGGTAAATAACGATCCTTTGTTTTCCTGTACCATCCCATTTATGATTTTATAAACTTCAGTAAAGACTAAGGCAAAGAATTATTTCGCTATTTCCTTGTGCTCCCTGAGCACCTTTTTTGCCCCTTGTCATCCAGCGGCCCAACTGACTCCCATACAGGCTGTTTTGCTTCAAATGCAGTTGGAAAAGGTTTCATTATTAGCTTTTGTTTCTCTGGCAAGCTGCTTCTTCTTCTGAAATTCTCTCTTGGCCTGTCTCACTACTGGTCAAATAAATAAATAAACAAATTCTCTGTTTATTTATATTATTTCTTAACAATAACTTGTATTCCACCTATTACCAAAATACGTTTTAGGCAGCTTCCAAAAAAAGAAAAAATACACAAAATACAATTGCACCATATAACAGTTCATCAGCAAAGCAACTGCTCCCTGCCAATAGTCTCTTCTATACATTTAGGGGCGGATTTTAAAAGGAGCGCGAATAGCCTACTTTTGTTTGTGCTCCAGGCGCAAACAAAAGTACGCTGGATTTTAGTAGATACGCGCGGAGCCGCGCGTATCTGCTAAAAACCTGGATCGGCGCGCGCAAGGCTATGGATTTTGTATAGCCGGCGCGCGCCGAGCCGCGCAGCCTACCCCCGTTCCCTCCAAGGCCGCTCCGAAATCGGAGCGGCCTTGGAGGGAACTTTCCTTTGCCCTCCCCTCACCTTCCCCTCCCTAACCCACCCGCGCAGCCCTGTCTAAACCCCCCCCTTACCTTTGTTGGGGGATTTACGCCTCCCAGAGGGAGGCGTAAATCCCCGCGCGTCAGCGGGCCTCCTGCGCGCCGTGACGCGACCTGTGGGCGGGTCTGGAGGGCGCGGCCACGCCCCTGGGCCCGCCCCCGGAACGCTCCTGACACGCCCCGAAAACGCCGCGCGGTTCGGGCCCGCCCCCCGACACGCCCCCTCCGAAAACCCCGGGACTTACGCGAGTCCCGGGGCTCTGCGCGCGCCGGTAGGCCTATGTAAAATAGGCTTACCGGCGCGCAGGGCCCTGCTCGCGTAAATCCGCCCGGTTTTGGGCGGATTTACGCGAGCAGGGCTCTGAAAATCCGCCCCTTAGAATAGGAATTGTTAATCTTTCTTATTCTTCAAAAGCCATGTTTGATCTCCCTGTTTTAATGTAACTTTTTCGCTTCCTATGTTTACTGGTTTCCCCTTGTTTTTTGTAAACCGGTACGATAAGACCTGTCTTGAGCATCGGTATATTAAAAGAACCTAAATAAATAATGAACAGACAAACAAACAACTAAAAAGCTTTAAAAATATTAAAATGCATCTATATGGTCTTCATTCACTCAACCTGAAAGCTTCCAGAAATAGACAGGATTTTTAAAGTTTTTTAAAATTTCTATAATCCTAAACCTGCTGTGTTGATAAAGGAAGGCTTAACCCCTAAACCTGGAACTCCTGAGAAAGCACATTTGCACGTTTCCTGCAAATGAACAGCTCTTGTATTAGGCACCACCAGCTGCTGAGAATTACCGGAACACAGCGCCCAGGGCGGACATTACCATTTAAGCAAACTTTTCAGATAAGTAGGGTGACCTTCATGCATAATCCGAAAAGTTAACACTAGAATCATAAATTGTTTTTGCTGCTCCACAAGGAGCCAATGCAGCGATTGCAATTCCGACGTAATATGGTCCCTTAAAGAGCATCTGGATACTAAGTTGCTGCAGTATTCAATAACATCTGTAAGGTTGTAAAATAACATTTAGATAAACCTACATACAAAGCATTTCGAGTAATCGAGTGTTGATGTAACAACTGCTTATAGATCTGAAATCATTCTGATCTACAATATATTTTAGGTGATGTAATTTCCACAATTAAAAAAAAAAAAAAGACATGTTATACATCCATTCTCAACTGGATCTGAAATGTAAAAGCAATATCAAATTGTATCCCTAAATTGCGTAACAAATCCAAAAGAGGAAGTGGAACCCCTTCTAACATTAAGTGGGGGGACAATACCAGATCCGGTGATGGTGAAATCGGGATAGCATTCATCCATTTTTTGACAATAGATAAAGCCTGATCAATCTGTGATAGTGTATCAGCCAATTCAGCTAGATACTGGAAACAAAAGATGAATATCATCATTATACACCTTTAAAAGTATCCTTAAATCTTGTAACTTAAAACACAAGGAGCACACATATATATTAAATAGTGTTGCTGGTAAACAAGACCACAAAAAGATTAGGAATCCAAGGAGAAGAGTTTTGTTCAGTACAGATGTGTTGAAACTGCTCTGCCCAAAAAAGAATGAAACCAGTCTGGGATAGCTCCCTCAATCCCAATTTCATTCAAGAGCTACAATAGTACCGAGTGCAACACCGAATCAAAAGCTGCCGAAACATCTAAAAAATCTATAATCACCGAATGCCTATGATCCATCTCGTTTAAAATAAAATCAGATACCAATATCAACAAAGTCTCAGTGCTATGGTCTACCTGGAAACCACACTGGTGGTCATTTAAGACATTATCAACATTGACAAGCTGAATCAAAACCATTTTTCAACTATTTTACCCATTGATGGAAGCTGGAGATAGGCCTGTAACTTGAAGACTCATCACCTGGAAATTAAGGATTCTTCAAAATTGGACAAATAGGCGTAGATTTTAAAAAGGAGCGCTGGGGCGTACATGTGCGTGCTCTACCCGGCACATGCACATGTACGCCCGATTTTATAACTTGCGTGCGTAAGCGTGCATAAGCGTGCACAAGTTATAAAATCAAGGGTCGGCGCGCTGCCTTCCCCCGTTCCCTTCCCCCTAGCCTGACCTTCCCACCCCTTCCCCTAACCTTTCCCCCCCTAGCCCTACTCTAACCCCCCTGACCCTTGTCTTTCCTTTTGCATGCGCTGGCAGCCTGCCGACACGCAATCCTCCGACACAGAGGCCATGGCAATGGCCGCTGTGTCAGAGGCCTCTGGCCCCGCCCATTCCCCGCCTCTTTAGTAAAGCCCCAGGACTTAGATGCATCCCGGGGCTTTACACACGTCGCTGGACCTTTCTAAAATACGCCCAGCGCGCGTAGGGCTTTTAAAATCCGCCCCATAATTGCTTTCTTAAAGTTATCTGGAAATACTCCCTTAGATAGAAACATATTAACTAATATCATCAAAACTTCTAAAAGAGAGTCCTTCGGCCCTTGTGGCAATCAGAAGGGACATACACCTAATAGACAGAAAAATGACCTTATTTTAGAAACTACTGCCTCAACATGGTAAGACCAGCACTGGTGTCTATATCAATACCATTCTGAATCCTCTCTAATTTGTCATTATAATACTGAGCACAAATGTCACTATCTACCCCTATGGGATTCTCATGAGTCCCCAGTAGTGTGGTCAGATGGGAAACTAATGGAAACAAATCATGAAGAAGATTTAAAGAAGTTTGCACATGCATTGTAAAATACAAGTTTCTCACATTTTCAAGTTCAGTTTTGTAGGATACTCGAGTACACGCATACCTCTCCTCAGTTAAAATGTTAGGTTCCTTCCTCCAACATCTTTCAGCAGACCTCATAACGCTTTCCTTCTCCATTAAAGCAGAGTTATACCATGGTACCCACAGTCACACCAAGGGGAAGGTCGAGAACTTCAGAGGGCTATCTTATCAATAGTCCTTGGTAAGGTATCACAAAGGGAGTCAGCAAGAGACAAGGCAGAATCAAATAACAAATTATTCTTTACAAGCTCTGCACTCTCTGGTGTACAAATCTACTTTTCTTTCAACTCTCAGCACTCCGAATGACACCCAATTTTCACAGGTGTTTACTGTGCTGTTCGTACTCATGATGGTATATCTTAAGCTGCTCCCCCAAGCCTTCCCCACCCCTGACACCTCACCCCGAATTTAAAGGTCCCCCTGAAACAGTGATATTATAAATAGAAAACTGACTCGTTTGCCACCTCTAAAGATGTTCCATTCTGCTCCAGAGGTTGATATACTAAGCCAAAGGCCCAGTTCTCCAACAGTCCAACCGCAGTTTCACTATCTGAATCAAATTTATGCTGTGTACACTGTATAGATAATGACTTTTAATAAATTTAAAATTACCCCACTACCCTTTCTGCCAAACTCTGAGTGGTGATCACAAACATAGCCCAGGAGATACAACTGATTCAAAAACACAATGTCTGCATCAGAGTGCCAAGACTCCGTTAACAAGAACATATCTGGTTTGAAGTCTACTAGGATAGTAAACAGTAAAGCATTAATATAGATAAATACATGTAAGTGGCTTAGTTGAAATATGCTCCCTCTCAACTATACAGGGTATAAGATTAGACAGTACAGTCCCAGCTAGCCTTCATGCCCTACTATTGCAATATATAAATTTACTATACCTTCCACGGCCCAATATAATTGCAATAGGACACATGGGGTACCCATTATATCAGCAAAATTCATATAAAAAAAACACCCAACGACAGTAAAGACAATTAGAAAAACCAGCTCAAATTTAAGCTCAGATTCAAGCAAAGGGGCAGGCCCTTTGCTGTGGCCCTTCACTAGTGACTCTTTGCCAGCTGGTGCGCCAGCAGCATGGCCTTTTTGGCAAACAGGCTGGCATAACTAGATAACATCATTGTGATGGAGATGGGGCTGGCAGGCACTGGGAAAATCAATGACCTCAGGCAGTCCAGTAGGTAAAGTTCCAAAATGCTTCTGAAGTACATAGTGCATAGGCAGACTCAGCAAGTAATCACCAGCTCTTCACAGCTTCTTGGCAACATGGAATTTTTGGCGAGCAGGTCGGCGCAGCTAGATGATGTTCTCGTCACAGGGATGGGGCTGGCAGGCCCCTGGAACACCAGTGACTTCAGAAAACCAACAAGTAAAGTGCACAGTGCATAAGCAGGTTCAACTTTTAATGCTGATAACGAATTATATGAGTCAGAGTGGAAGCCAATCTATAAACTAAAATATAAGGACTTATGTCTTTTTTTTTCAAGATACACATGACCTCTGAACTGTGTTTTTTTTAATTAGGGGATGTTATTGTTTTCATCCAACAAAATTGCAGAATATTTTTTGGGTATATATTTTTATAAATCCTGATTGTAGATGAATTAAGTCTGTAGTTAAAATATATCTTGAAGTCTAAAAAAGCATGCATTACAAACTCAGCACTGTTTTCATATACCAGGAAGTCCTATTTGCCTAAAGACAAATGTCAGACCTCTGTTCATTTAAGGTAGAGATGTGCAAAGTTTGCAAAAAAAAAGTTTTTAAACTAATTTCAAAGACGTAAACATTTTGCAGGTTTTCCAAATTAGCACAAGTAAATATGTTTTCCTAAACTTCAATGCAAATGTCTACAGATCAGCGAATCTGTATCAGAGTACAAGTGGATTCACAGAAATACACAGCAGGCAGATCCAATAGCTATTTCATAGGGATGTGCATTCGTTGGTCGATTCATTTCATTCGTTTCAATGGTGTGCGTGTATCTCATGAAACAAAGGTAGGCACACAAAACAATTTCAGTGAATTGGCAAATCCCAGTGAATCTAGTTAGATTTTCCCAAGATTCACTGGGGAAAAATGAGTGAATTTCACCAGAAAATCTGAGGAAAATACCAAAATTTCAATTCAGCCTTAAATTTTTCTCAAGTCTCAAGCTTTAATGTTAATTTTGTCCCTATTAAATGAATGAAACACTGAGGGTCCTTAGGAAAGGAGTCTCTGCAGGATCTATTACTGTGAATTAATTAAACAAGGCCGGTGCTAGCATTTTTGCTGCCTTGTGCGAACAATTACTGTTAGGGATGTGAATCGTTTTAGGACGATTAAAATTATCGTCCGATAATTTTAATATCGTCTTAAACCGTTATGGAACACAATACAATAGAGATTCTAACGATTTATCGTTATAAATCGTTAGAATCGTGAGCCGGCACACTAAAACCCCCTAAAACCCACCCCCGACCCTTTAAATTAAATCCCCCACCCTCCCGAACCCCCCCCAAATGAGTTAAATAACCTGCGGGTCCAGCGGCGGTCCGGAACGGCAGCGGTCCGGAACGGGCTCCTGCTCCTGAATCTTGTTGTCTTCAGCCGGCGCCATTTTCCAAAATGGCGCCGAAAAATGGCGGCGGCCATAGACGAACACGATTGGACGGCAGGAGGTCCTTCCGGACCCCCGCTGGACTTTTGGCAAGTCTCGTGGGGGTCAGGAGGCCCCCCACAAGCTGGCCAAAAGTTCCTGGAGGTCCAGCGGGGGTCAGGGAGCGATTTCCCGCCGCGAATCGTTTTCGTACGGAAAATGGCGCCGGCAGGAGATCGACTGCAGGAGGTCGTTCAGCGAGGGTTCCGGCGCCTCGCTGAACGACCTCCTGCAGTCGATCTCCTGCCGGCGCCATTTTCCGTACGAAAACGATTCGCGGCGGGAAATCGCTCCCTGACCCCCGCCGGACCTCCAGGAACTTTTGGCCAGCTTGTGGGGGGCCTCCTGACCCCCACGAGACTTGCCAAAAGTCCAGCGGGGGTCCGGAAGGACCTCCTGCCGTCCAATCGTGTTCGTCTATGGCCGCCGCCATTTTTCGGCGCCATTTTGGAAAATGGCGCCGGCTGAAGACAACAAGATTCAGGAGCAGGAGCCCGTTCCGGACCGCTGCCGTTCCGGACCGCCGCTGGACCCGCAGGTTATTTAACTCATTTGGGGGGGGTTCGGGAGGGTGGGGGATTTAATTTAAAGGGTCGGGGGTGGGTTTTAGGGGGTTTTAATGTGCCGGTTTTGCGATTTTTAGATTTTTAGATTTTTCACGATTTTTCACGATTTTTCACGATATTTTACCCCCCCAAACGGCAACAATACGATTCCCTCCCCCTCCCAGCCGAAATTGATCGTTAAGACGATCGAGGACACGATTCACATCCCTAATTACTGTACTGCCCCCTCCTCATTTTTTTTTAACACAGAATACCTGTTGCATTTGTGCCTGCTCTTGCCCTCGCTCCACCCTCTCTACCTCTAAGGCGACTCCCTTTGGGTCTGATGGACAGTTGCTGCCGCGGCTTCTCCTCAACATTTCTTCCCAGAGTCCCTGGACTGCCTCTTCGAACTTACCAGGGGTACCCACTCCTCGGGGACCCCGCTCTCTCCTCTTGTTTTCAGATTGCTAAGATGGGATCCGGTACTCGCTCCTCGAGGGCCTACGTCCCTGAACGCTCAAAAAACTCCCTATTGCCTGGAAGTAAGTGATCGCAGTCATGAACATTGTGAGTTTTTTATTACAGTTGTATATAGGAACCGGTACTCGCTCCTCGAGGGCCCATGTTTCTAGAACTCTGAAGATTCTCTTCTGTCTAAGACGCTATCGCTGGTACGGAGATCGTGAGTTATTACAAATTGCAGATAGGAACGGGTACTCGCTCCTCAAGGGCCAATGTTCCTAAAACCCTCCAAAGACTCTTCAATTTCAGAAGTTATTTCATTTACAGATATTGTGAGTTCTTATTTCAGTTTGCCTAGAAACCATTACAGAGATAGATAACTGTGAGTTACCATCGCTCTCTCAGAGCTGTCCCTGGAACCAGGTACTCGATCCTCGAGGGCCTAACTCTCTCCAGCTACTGAGCCTTCATATTAATCTATGCGAGTGTATCATCTACTTCTGGTTATGTATCCAGCATACCCTGTCTACTCACTATCTATGAGTCTCTCTCTACAGCTCAGCAAAACCCGGAAACAGCAGTTCCAGGATCTGAGGGACTTCAGCCCTGCCGGGCACATCAGCTCACTACTGCCATTTCTGGTGATTCTACTACCTGTCCAATAAAGAACTATCTGTGTCTGTCTCCATATTCCAGCCTAGTCGATGGTCCCTCTCATGATATCCTCCTGAGGGCGCTATCATCTGCCATCGACCCAAGGATTCACCATTCTACATTAGAGTGCTCATCTCTCACACTTCAAGAGCTGAGTACAACAAACTGCTACCTTGCAGTCTACCCTCAACTGTTGCTAATATCTCCTTCCTCTGGAACTGTATCATAACCAATTGCTACTTCTTAGCAGGAACCATACAGATGGCCAAAACCTCCCTTCAGGGGAACTCTTGTATATCAGGTTGCCACTCTGTGCGGAGATCCATAACAGATACTAACTCCTTCTCTCTAGAAGAACAGATCTTAGATGGTTGCTAACCTCTCTCCTCTGGGGAGCAACTCCATAGCAGCTCCTACAACAGATTGCTACTCAGCAGTCCTAACCTATAATAGATTGCTAACCCTAGCAGAGTCGCTACAGATTGCTAGCTCCTCTCCTCTGGAGGAGCAAGGCTCAGCAGGATTGCTAGCGCCTCCCCGTGGAAGGAGCAAATCCTAACAGACTGCAAACTCCTAGCAGAAACTCTAACAGATTGTTAACTCCACCCTCCTGGCGGGGTGATCGACAGCAGATTGCTAACTCCTCCCTTCTTGAGGAGTAGATCGATAACAGATTGCTAACTCCGCCCTCCTGGTGGGGTGATTGCTAACAATACCCCACCTCAATTATACATGCAGAACACAGACTCACTCTCACCAGATTCAGAATAAAAAGATTATAAACTATAAACAGAAACTGAATTGGAAACTGCAACAAGCCAGACTCTGTATGCAATGCAGCAACAGAGAAACAGAAACATCACCAGTCCTCATAAATCATTTATCAAACAATTAAATCAAGGAATATAAATCAATCCTATTAGTAAAACCATACTTGGAAATATTCTTTTTATAATGATCTAAGGAACAGAATAACATCCAATAATTAAGAGCTCATACAAAATTTTAAAAATTTCCCAAACAACAAAAAAATATTTCAAAATGGCAGACACAGACATCCAATAAGTAAAACTAATAAGGATGGAAAATTCACCGGTCTCCATACTTGAAAACTTTTTCTTTCCAGTCACCCTGAGTAAGACATGGATTACTGAGGCAGCACAAAGTTTCTTCACACACACACCCCCAGACAAGTTCCCATATACACACACACACCCCAACAGGCCTGGATATAAAAAAGGTATGTCTAAGGAGTTTTTCACAAAACAATGGATATTTTCAGAAAATTAATGTAAGATCAGAAACCATTTAAGTCCACAGGTTTGCAAATCAACAAAGAAATGTTTTCTCCAACTTTTTTCATGTTTTATTTGATTTATTCTATCTTTATTTCTCTGAGCATAATTTCCTTGACAATGGTCATGGTAACGCAATGAACACATGCACAAAAAAAACAAAGTTCTGCTCTAATAAAACAGCTCTCTGTGTATAACACAGTCAGTTCTCTTTTATTACTGTCAACCAGGCAGACGTGATATGTTCTTTCACTCGCTCTAGCCTGAAAATGGTATGCTGTGGAGATGAAAGGTCCTAAGACCAACACATTCAATTGAAAAAACTTGCTCCTTAATGGAGCGGACGGAGTTGTGTTGCTCTTTTTCCTGTCAGGATTAATTACCTTGTAGATCATGGCTCATAAACCAGGAACAAGTGCACCGCTGGTACAGGCACTCTGCTTCCCACTGGAAAGCTGAGGACAGGAGAGGGAGGGGGGAGGCAGTGAGTGACGGGCATCTCTCCAGGCTGCAGCATCCATACGCTTCTGATTAGCAGAGATTCAGTGCATCCTGTGGGTGAAACTCTTCTTCGTGAGAAACCTTCATCAGCCCTTTCCATTTCTCAGATGGTGCAAGTGCGTCCACCAGTTAGCAAAAAAAAAAAGAAAGAAAAGAAAAGACAATATGTTTGCCAAGATCCAAAAGGAAAGACTGCTCTGCCCTGGGCAAGGTTTGTGTTCTACGAGCTCCGTGGTGCTTTCTGGGCGGATATGCAAGCCAAATGTGCAGTTATATAATTCCATTTAGGTACTTTTCCGGATTAAGTGGAAAAATTGTTTTTTAGAATTTAGAGAAAAGAACACCACAAACATGATTTCTTATTGGGATAAAGGATTAATTGTCTCTTCTACAGAAGAGGCTACCCCTTGAACAATAATCAATCAGCAGAGAATTATTTCTGGAAACTTGGTGAAAGGAACACATTGCTATCACTTGCTGTACCAATAGTTTACCAACACTTTTAAGTAAACAATACAACTAGCTACAGTTATTAAGTTGATATGAAATTGCTCTAAGTCAGGGATAGGCAACTCCAGTCCTTGAGTGCAGCAAACAGGTCTGTTTTACAGGATATCCACAATGGATGTGCATGAGATAGATTTGCATATAACGGATGCAGTGCGTGCAAATATGTGCCATGCATATTCATAATACATAACCTGAAAACTGGACCTGTTTGTAACACTCAAGAACTGGAGTTTTCTGCCCCTGCTCTAGGCAGAAGTACAGCACTACATGGTAAAAGGTTTTTACAGGGATAAGGAAGAAATTATTTGAGGGCAGCTATGACAGGGAGCTTCAGAAAGACTTCTGCACTCTGCTTTGATGACATTGCCTCTCTAGGCTGAATCAAACAGGCCTTAAATGTTTTTTGTCACTATTTGGAGATGAGCCAAAATTGAAACTGAAGGCTTGACTGTGCGCCTGGTGTTCTCTAAAATATGCTTGCGCTGAAGGATAAATGCAAAAAATATCAACAGACTCCTTTTCATACTTCTTCAGGAATGAGGACTTATGTAGCTAGAAAAACTGATGAACACCAGTGATGTTCTTTAAATTGCCACACCAGTTATTTACATGTATATGGAGATATTAACTGCTAATCTCTTCTTCTAACACATCCATCAGTAAAGCAAGCCTCTCAGACTACAGTATGTAAAATACATCATCTCATGTTGAGACCCTGAGCTCCCACTCTCAGTGAAAGCCATCTTAATCTATATCACAGCTTGCTATCTCATTACAGAGGGTTTAGAAGTGATCCAGGTAATTCTTATCTCTGCTGTTAATCTTCTATTGTTTGGAATCCCAGTACAAACACACAGACATTTCAAGTTTCCAAAGATCACTAAGCATCAAACTCCTCATTCATGGAGTCAGGTGGGACATATTCCAGCTAGGTAACACTACCTAATCCATTTATCACCATCACACTGGTTGCTTGTTCCATCCCTGGAAAAGAAAGCAAGAACAAAGGAAACCACGGGGGTCACAGAACAGGGAATCAGCTATGTTGGATACTCTCATGTCTGTTTCTGCTCCTCTTTACCATTACCTGACATCCCAGCCATGGCCCATGGCCATGTTTCCACCACTATCCCTTTGTGGACCATTCTCAGCCAACATGAAGAATTATATGTAGATAACAACTGCCTTTTATAAAGCTCTCTTGTACCCACTATCTATTAAGCACACTCTATTTACAATCATCACAGGCCTTTCTGAAATGGTAGGGTGGTTAAAGATGATTTCATCATTAGAAAATCTTGGAATGCAACTCCTCCAATAATGAGATCAGATATGTTTATTGTTATATTAGAGTTCTGGCCAGCCTCATATTCTCTGCTCTGACATATGTTATAGAGATTGCATGGGATGAAGTCCTTCTGATCTACATCGCCCATGCAAGGCCAGATCCGCATGGTGAAATATCCATGCATATTTCATCTAGTTGTGTCATGAGGATTGCTGGGACTATGAGCCATTACTCCAAGAGGCTATCTCAAGCAACACAAACGCAATGTCAAAAGGCTTTAAATTACCTGGCCATGAAACGTGATCACCAGTTTCTTTCCTTAAAAGAGAACAGTTGCCCACTCCAGCAGTAAGTGTGCTCATTATGGAAGACGAACTGAACACAGTTATGTTAAGCTAAAAAAACTAATTTTTATTTTCAAAATTTCATACAACACTGTAGTTTACAGACCTGCTGACATGGAAAAAATATTTTTATTCAATAGTGATGTTACTTATAACATACTTTGTGCCTCACTATAGTATAAACTCCATTTATTTATATTTTGCTATTTTGTAAGTCCAATCTATTGCATATTTACAGTTCAAGGAAGAATGAAAAAAGGTAAACATTGCCATTTCAGGGATCTTACACTAAAGTGAGGCATAATGTATGCCATGGATAACCTCACTATTAAACAGACTCCTCATGATTCCAATTGAAGTTGAGGGCAGGTCTCCTTTAAGTAGACAGATGACCCAATACATTTCAGAGAGGTGTGTTGCTTTGGATAGTAATTCCTAAATTCCCTTCAACCTTTTCTTCCTGAGTGAAGCTACGCAGAAAGATTGAACTTGATATCTCCTCAGCCTACACTGTAAGGTCAGCTAAAGTGGATGTAATTCTCAAGGTGTATCCAACTTACTGTTCCCAAAGGGAAGTCTCAGTGTCAAAGGTCATTCTAGGCTGTTCCACCTAGACAAGGTATGATAAAGGAGGCACAGTGCTCATAGTCTGTCCATACAGCAGAGGTCAAGGTATGGGGGGTACAGTGTGGATAGCTGTCTGAGGTTTCAAATTTTCATTGCACCAGGGGGCACTGAAAGTAGATCCTGTTTTTTTTAGCTGTCTACATTCATTTCCAAACAGCATCCAGGACTTTTCTGTCTCTCGTATGATGCATTTTCTGACTCCCCTTGGGGATCTGTCAATCTGAACTTGCATGAAATCGGACCACATGGATTTTGTTAAAGTTGCGCTCTGCGTAGGATCAAAAAAAAAAAAAATCACGTGTTTGATTGAAAATGCATTTCACACAAGAGCGTCCTGCCAGGAATGGAGCTCTGTTAGTTTGTCAGTGATGAAAAACATCATTTAAACAAGTGACAGAGGGAATCGGAGATTCTAAAACGAGTCACAATGCAGTCTTTATATGTATGCAGTTGTTGGCCTCCCAGCAGTGAAGACTCGTATAGGAGTACTAGAACTGAGGCAGCTCATCACAGCTAATCCAGACCCTTGTTCTGCTGGTCTGAATCACCAAAGGAAATGGTGAAGGTCTGGGGATGCCACAGCTTATTCAGCGCTAGTCTAATCTCTTCATGGAATATTCCCAATAGCTATTCTTAATTATTTTATCTATAATATTTATAGCGCTCTAAATCAGGGTGCTGTTCAACAAGCTGCATACATATATCATGAGTTGCTGATCCAAACAGCCTACAATTTAAGTGGGTACCTGAGCCATTGGGAGATAGTGTCAGTGGCAGAAGCCATCTTTGAGCCCTGCTGTCCTGATTCTCAACCTATTAATCCACTGGTGACCAACTCCAGTCCTAAAAAACAAACAGGTCCGGTTTGCAGGATAACGTAATGAATATGCATGAGATAGATTTGCATACTGTGGCGGGGCATGCAAGTCTGTCTCATGCATATTCGTTGTGGATTTCCTGAAAACCAGGCCTGTTTATGGTTCTTGAAGACTAGAGTTGGCTACCCCTGCATTAATCTCTAACTACTAGTCCAGGGCGTCCCAAACCTGTCCTGTTGACCACACAGCAGGTTGGGATTTCAGAATATGCAAAATGAATATGCATGTTGAGATAGATGTGCATATGTTAGGACTCCAGTGCATGTGGATTTATCTCGTGCATATTCATTTTGGATATCCTGAAAACCTGCTTGGATGTGGGGGTTCCCAGGGCAAGTTTGGGAAGCTCTGTACTAGTCATTCCTCTCCATCGAGTTCCACCTTCTAATGTAGCAATAGAAACCGTCAAAAAGCTACAAGTGCTCAACTCTGGAGTTGCACAGGCTAAGCATTTCAACACTGTTGCTGTCTCACATCAAAGTAATAGCTCCCAATTCATTCGTTGTTAAATCTCTCTAGCAAATGTTGTGCTTGTGAAAGGTGTCATACCGCCAACCCCCAAAACCAACGTCCCTCATTTATCCAGCAGACAAGAGACAGTACGGGCAGTGGGAGCAGCTGAAGCTGGGAGGGGCTTGGCAATGCAAGGGCTGATTTTCAAACTGTCCTGACTGAGACAAAGTCTGCAGGGGTTTGCTTCACATTTTAAAGTGAAAGCGCGCCCATACTTTAGCATTGGAAATGACTGCATCACACGTGCACACACTTTCTTGTGCGGGTGATTTTCTTTGAAAAATGGCACCTGTAGATGTGACAATGCAGTCCACATGCATCAATTACCTTCCCCAAGCAAAACCCAGCCCCAGGATTGCCTCCACGCCATTGCACACTGAGAGAAGGCAGTATTTGGATGGTTTATTTACGGAAGTAAAGTGCATTTTATACACTTAAATGGGTTTGAAAATGGCTCTCATTCTGTACTTGGGTGACAGAGATGGGACAGGAAAGATTCGGTATTTTACTTAAAATGGACTGCCTGGCTTAGTACAAATGCTGTGGGTGCTTTTCACCTCTGGGGTTTGTACCAAAAATCAAGGCAAAATTACACTGCAGTTTTGCTTTTATTATTGCAGTGGGCACTCGCTGCGGTATTTGTATTCAACTTCTTGGGGTAGGGGAAAAAATATAAAGTGAGATAACCTGCATAGAACCGAAAATGCAGCCTACACGCGTTACTCTCCTCCCCCAATCTAAATACACCCACATATTGCCACGAGTTGATTTCTTTGCAAAATTCAATGCAATAGGCCAGAGACCCTCCTGGGCTGCAGCTGGGGAGTGCAGATGTTGCATTTTTCAGACGGCGTTCAGAGATGATGCACTGTAGCAGAGGTGTTACTGCCGCCTATGATAAAGCGCAGTCTGGGTTGGACATTGCCCAGACGACGCACAGCTGTCTTTGTCATATTCAGAGCTTTATTATTGCCGCACGATATTTTTCCCCAGCCCCATACAACAAAGCCACGCTCCGTTTCACATCCCCTAACTGCCACGCAGGGGCTAACCCCCTTCATCTGAGACCATTTGCCCACTTCTCGGTGTGCTTACCCTGGAGATCTATCTGCTCCTCTCCTCCCCTTTCTGTTTACCGTCACCGGGTTTTCTCCGTCCTCTCCCAGGCAAAACTGGAGACACCCTTGTTCCACCTCAGGACCTTTTCAGTCTATTTATTTTAAATAGGTCAAACTTTGTTCATACTACTTTGCCCCTGAGCTGGTCCTATGGTTCTTACATTGCTTGACTGTGCTTCTGTCCTCGCCCTTGAGCTGGTCTGGTGTATAAATACCCCATTACAGGGCCTGCTCCATAAAAAAAAAAAAGCAATCTAGATAGGAAAAATCACATTTTCCTTTTTTTTTAATATATTTCAAACTAAGTCACGGGGTCTTAAATTCTTTAGTTATGGCAGGGGTTTCTCTCCCCCTGTGTCTCATGCTTCAGCAGTTTAAAACGTGGCCCGAAGTCTTCCTGTGGCCCATTCCTTTTACATCTGTTAGCATATCTTTTTTTTTTTTCTTGCTGGCTGGACTGCAATTTATTTTTCTGCTTCTCACACAGACAGATGGGGAGGGCAGCAGGGGTTGCATTCCTTGCTTCTTGTGTACATTGAGCTGCTTTCTGGGTTCTGCACAGAGTGTTGGAGCAATGGCAATGCCAGGGTTGGAACTGTGCAACTTTAACAGCAAATCTTCGAGAGAACGAGAAGCCCTTTCATCCTGAAACAAAGTCCTGCCACCCCACCTGCTGGCTAGAAATGGAGGGAAAAAAAAAGAGAGAGCGTGCTGCTCCGTGTCACTGTAATGGGGCAGGGGGTTAATGAAACTCGCACACAGTGGGAATCTGCTGGATACGTCAGGTACAAGTCAGGTTGCAAACTATTGCTAGTGGAACCCACTTAAAGAAACCTTGCTAGAAGCAAACACACTACCCATTTTACACTGAAAATCCTCTCAAAACGTTGTTATTAGGATTTATCTCACTCCGTTTCATTGGTCGCTCATGGCAAGTTATATTCGGTGCAATGGATAATACCCTACCCCCAGCAGGCTTTCCATCTAAGCCTGCATGTATGGAATCAGCTGAAATCAGTCAACTTCTCCACTCCCAACCAACATGCGGCTGCAATCAGCAGGTAGAGTTCACCTTGCATAAAACCAAATCTCTTACTATTGTTATTTGTGCAGTTTTTCACATTGTTTCCCTACTAATCCCACACACCCTGGGAAAAACCACACTGACAAGAATACGCTAAGTGACATAATACAGAATGGAAACGTCTGACCTATCTTTTCAAATATAGCACAAATAACATTGTACATGCCCCAAAGACCTGTTCGATCTAATGGGTGCTGTGTGTGTTTTTCAGTGCCCCTGGTGGCGCACTGCTTAACAAGGAAGTCCTTAATCGTGCCTCTTCTGGTGATGGCCGCTTTCCCTTGCATTCCTGCTAGCCAGAGGCCTGCTGGTCTATGACATTAAGGGGGGTTTTCTTTACAAGTCTTGTATTACTTTCCAAGGAAGCCTCAAGGAGAACAAGCACATTAGCAATACTGCTTAGGGGAGGATTCCCTTACCTGCCAATCATAAATCAAATTATAGTCCACTGAAAGAGCAGCTAATCAAATTTAAGGAAATAAATAACATGCACAGTTCTGTTGGCTGGAGCCGGAGGGAGCTCCCACATATTGAAATAAATGTAAAGATGAAATTTTGTCTTGAAATAGTGCCCTGGTACAGGCCCTTTACTAGAAATCACATGGGATACAGATTGGTCAACGTGTACAATTCTGACGCCCTGCTGCAGTTGCACTAAGGTTGGCCCAATCATGTCCCGAACAAGAAACAGAAGATTCATTTAAGAGAATACCTAACAAAGGAATAAACTTGCTAAAGACATTATAATGCATGTGAAATCTAAACTGAAAATCTGCTATAGCCATCAGCTTTAATGTTTCACTCCTCTCCGGTTTCCATGCTCTTTACTACTCCTTCTGTAGGCCCCAAAAGTAAAATCAGCTCCACAAGAAACAGGAATAAACTTACCCTGAACCTGGAATGAGACCTCTGTGCTGAAACGCCGTCAGCAGCACAGCAGCAGGCAGGAAAAGCACCGGCTAAAGAAGCAACATCGAGTTGGCCAGTAAACGAAAAAAGGGACTTTGAGAGGGCAAGCGGCTCTGCAGGTGCAGGCCAGAAGATAAACGACCAAAGCAGACACCGCCATGACCTCGGGGCCTCATGCATGGGGCCAGGATGGACTACCGGTGCTCCTGCAGTGCGCAGGAAGCCACTGTCCGGACGCCGGAGCAGGCTTAACCGTTTAACTGCTGCACACCTGTCATGTAGCGTTAAGTAGCATCGCTCTGGCTCGTACATCCAATCCCCCTAAGGACGTCCAACCGGTTTTATTCTTCACTGCTTTAATTCTAAGCCTTTTGTTTGTTTCTTGTCTCTATGTCTTGTCTGTCTGACTTGACTAGACTGTAAGCGGTCTCTCTAAAGTGCTGCAGATGCCTGGTGGCCCTGTAAAAACAACAATAATAATGATGATAAAGATACTAGATACAGTTTGAAAAGAGTAGCTACAATTGAGCCAAAATAAGTACCTTGCAAACCATTGTTTATTTATTTATTTAGACTTATATTCTGCTTTTTGCACTTTTTTTTCAGCGCTTCAAAGTGGATTACATCCAGGTACCACAGGTATTTCCCTATCCCCAATCTAAGTTTGCACCTGAGGCAATGGAGGGTAAAAGTGACTTGCCCAAGGTCACAAGGAGTAGCAACCTTTTGGTTATGCTTAAGTTTGTTAAATTCATACCAGGTTTGTCACAAAAAAAGAGGTTAATATTCAAAGCCATTTAGCCGTATAACTCAAATTTTATCCAGCTAAATGGCAACTTTTTAAACACTGGGGCACTTATCTGGCTAAAAGTTAGTAAGTCCTATTTGATCCTGCTTCTTGCTTGCTCCTGTACGTACCTTCCTGTTCTTGTGTTCTCTTCGACTGATACTCTGGCTTGGACCCTAGTGTGGCACTCAGCTAAGTTACTGCCTACCAGATCTTTCTTACACAAGCATTGCCATGCTGGGTCAGACCAAGGTCCGTCAGGCCCGGCACCCTGTCTCTGACCGTGGCCAGTCCAGGTCGCAAGTCCTGGCAGACCCCACAAAGTAAATCTAAATTCCTGGTACTCACTCCCAGAGTTAGCAGTGGCTTTCCTTAGTCTACCTGGCTAATAACGTGTGATGGACTCTTCCTCTAGGAGCCTGTCCAAACCCCTTTTAAACACCGCTGTGCTAGCCGTCTTGACCACATCCCCTGGCAACATCCTTCTTTCATTGGGGGCTGGGCATTCCTTCAATTGCTGCTTTTTTTTTAATTTATCTGGGTGTACAGCACTGCAAGTTAGAAGGTTTTGCAGGTATTTTACGGAAGCCTGGCGAAAGTGGCTTTTTTTTTTTTTTTTTGCTGTTGCGTTTTAGATTTTGCTTTTGGTCTATTATTTGCAGCACCTCTGCAGTCTGGCCTCATGCTTCTCAACATCTTTGCCCCGGACAGGATGTTGTCTCTGCAGACTGCAGTCCCTGGCACATCATCCATTATTTGAAAAGCGCTATATAGAACAGCTCTGGTGCTGAACCTAAACCAGATGGAAGCAATTGCACCCAAAAGATATATTAAATGTACAGAGCAGTTCATTTGTCTCATCCAAAGGTACCTCCCAGAGGCCACTAGAGGCATCTGGAGTTGTAAAGACTTGGGCTCCGGCCATTTATCCTAGCATTTTAATTTGGGATGGCAAAAGGAAAATGCTCTCTTTTAATGTATTTATTCAGGTTCTTTGGGTCTAAGCAGATCTGCAGTCCCCACCCCACCTTTCGTTTGTACTATTTCACTACAGCTTACCCAATCTGCGAGTTCCTCCGTGTGTCATGTGCTCCCTCTGGATGCCATTCTTCCCAGTTCTTTGCATAGTTTACTCTTTATGGCTCCTGGAACATTCCATGTTGCACACCCCACGGGTTGGATGCCTTCAACAAGTTTTATGGTGGCTTCACTGACAAATTCCCAACACCTTAAAAAAAACAAAAAACATCTTTGCGGTCTGTGAGCATCTTTTGCAAGGTGTTTGCTGCGCTCCCACTCTCTTCCCCACGTAAACCAATTGTTGAACAGGGAGGATCTGGAATGACTCACGTCCACAGTGGAAACAGCTGTCCTCTGTACTGGATCGGTACACTATACTGTCCCAATGTTTGAATCAGTTATCCTCCATCTACTCTTAAGCTCATATCCCATTTCTTTCAAACATGGCTTGGCACTGAGCATATTATATGCAGATTCTGACAAAATGTCCACTTCAGCACATGTAGCAACTTGGTAGTGAAAACCTCTCTCATTGGTGGGCAGTGGGACGTGCCACTTGGTTTTGATAGTCTTGTTTGCAGTTACGCTACTCTCCAAAGTTTTCATCCCAGCCCCTGGCTGTAGTTTGCCTGCACCATGTGCACTTTTCTGTTTGACTGACAGTTTCTGGGAATGATTTGGTCCTCCATATTTTGTGAATTTTTGTCCATAAGCAGCACATTGTTTATAGTAGTCCTGTGGGAATTATGTGCTACTGCGGAGCGCAGAATTTGCACACAGTTTCCCTCCTGGGCAGCTGCACAGAAATTCTGCACAGAATTTGGCAGGCCCCGGTGAGGCAAGAGCAAAGACCATCACGCTCACGGCAAAGCAGCAGGCCCCGGCATGCCAAGAGTGGAGGCCATCCCACTTGCAGCGAAGATGGAGCAGACCCCACACTAAGAGTGTGTAAGATTGTGAGCCTGGGGGATGAGAGAGCATGTGTGAGGATTCATGGGAGTGGGTACCAGAGAGAGGGAGCCTATGTGAGGAGATTGTGAAGGAGTATGTAGGCATGTGAGACACTGGGAGCTGGTGTATGTGTGAAAAAGGGATTGTGTGTATGTGAGGGTGCTTGTTTGTTTGAGAGGGCGCCTGTGTGAGTATGTGTATGTATAAGAACGAGAGCCTGTGTGAAGGGATGTGTGTATGTGTGAAAAAGCCTGTGTGAAGGGATGTGTGTGTGAGAGAAAGGGAGCCTGAGTGGTGTGTGCAAGAGAGAGGGACCCTGTATGAGGGGGGGCATATGTGCAAGAGAGAGATAGGAGCCTGTATGAGAGGGTGTATATACACTACAGAGAAGGAGCCTGTGAGTGTTTGTGTGAGAGAGAAAGAGAGAGAGAGAGAGATCCTGTGTAAGAGGCAGTACTGAGAAAGAGGTCAAACTCTGGGAGTGGAGATAGAGTAGAAGGGATTGAGCCTAGAAGGGGAGGGGAGAGATAGTGGCAGGAGGAGGAGTTGGGGCCTGAGAGAGCAAAGTGAAAGGAGACTGGCCATGGGAGTAGGGAAAGAGGGTGGAAGAGTTACTCTTACAGTGAACTTCTAGGGAAATTCTGCTCAAAATATGTAAGACTCTGCATCTTTAAGTAGTAACTTTTTTCTGTATTACATTTTAAATGAATTACATAAAGGCTTATGTACATTATGTTATTTTAACCAATATAAATTATGCAGAATTTTAAGTTTTTGTGAGCAGAATTCCGGCAGTATTCTAGTCATGAGAGTGGCCATGTTTTCTTTTCATTCTGTGCAGCTTGACTCTCTGCTCCAGCCTTCTGAGGGCTGTCTTTGTGCTGTGGCCACAGCCATTTCAGAGTCACTACCTGCCTGGGAAACTTCATCTGAGCCTGTGTAACTGCAGAAGCCTTTCATGCTCTAATGTCAGGACTGCCTCACGCAGCGACTTCTCTTTCACCCTGGCATGGTTTGTGCCCATTACTAACTAATCTTTCGCCAGTCCATCAGTCAAAATTACAAGCCCAACTCCTGAGCTTCAGCTCTGTAACATACACTTCAACAGTTTCACATTCTCTCAGAATCTGGGAAGCAAGAACATGCTTCTCAGCTGGGACATTTTTGCTTGGAATACAGCAGCTCAAACTTTTTTTTATTTTTAGCATCGCCTCAAAATTATTTTCTCTGCTTCTGGCAAGGTGGAATGGGTCATACACATCTATGGCTTCTGGGCGAGCCGCTGTTAGAAGCAGGGCAATCTCTTGCACATCCGCCTCCTCTTTGATAAAGGAGGAGCTTTTGTTTAAACTCGTTCCACGTCTCTTTTAAATTACCTTGCAGTGTTAGTTCTGGTGGCTATTTCAGCAGCCCCATGCTTCTGGCTTACTCTTTTGGAGGCCGTGGTCAGTTTTCTTTTCTTTTTTTGTACCTTTCTCACTGACATCCATAACCAAGCAGTGCCATACTGAAGTTCCTAAATCAGTTTTCTGTGGTCATGGGTTTACAATCTGATTCCACATCCGCCAGAATGCAGATGCAGCACACAACTCTTTTTTATTCAGAAGATTCAAACAATCATACACGCTGATATGTTGTTGCCATTGGCTATTTGCAAATTATGTTTACTGCAATATATTTGCATTATGTTTTACCATCTAATGATTTTAGAACAGCTGTACAGGCTTTTATCTTAACTTTACTGGATTCTCATTGCATTAGCAAAGTATAGGATACGAGCCATATCATTACTGCCAAATGCCTCTGAATGTCAGTGTGGCAGGGTGGGCCCAGAGATCATGTATCTTTTATTTTGATTTATATTCCCCCTTTCAGACAATTCATAGCGTATTACATTCAGGTACTGTAGGTATTAGGACTCACAATCTAAGGCTTTTCTCCTAGCCTGTGTCAATGGGAAAAATGCTTAATAAATGAGGCCCTAAGTTTGTCCCCGAGCCAATGCTTGTAAAATTGTGACTCTCCAATGCTTGTAAAATTGCACTGCTTGACTACAGAACAGAGGATCAAGTTTAAAATCTTTATTCTAGTATTTAAGTCATTCAAAGGGGGTGGTCCATTTTATCTAACTGGCTAACTCTCATTATGTAAATCCTGTCGATCCCTGCATTCACAAGCTGAAATGTTATTAGACATGCCTGCCCCCTAAACACGCTCACCATGTAGAAACTTCTGGAAAATGATCTTCCAGAACTGGTCCAATGCTGTGGAATGCTCCACCCCAGTATTTGTGACTGATTCAGGATATAAAATCTTTCCGGAAACAACTGGAGGTTCATCTATTTTTGGAGACGTTTCTTAATGTTTAACTTAATGTTTAACTTGACCTATTTGGTCTTGATGTTTAACTGTGTTTATTATGTTTTTTTATGTAAATGATTTATATTAATATGGACACTGCTCAATTCAATTTATTTGTGATAAGCGGTCTATAAGCTTTTTAAATAAATTAAGTCTGTTCTTCTCCTGCTGAGGCTAGGGATTAGAGGCACTGACTTGGGGACTCTGGATGAGGGACACACAACAGTAAAATGCCTTCCAGGATCCTCAGCTGGCACAAATTCAAATCGGATTGTCCATACCATTAAGGAGGAAAGTAAGGAATATAAAACTGATGTACTCATCCATCTGGGGACAAATGGCCTTGCTAAAAACAGCGTTCAAGAAGCAGAGAGAGATTTCCAGAGTCTGGGGATGCAGCTCTGGCACAGGGCACAAACCGTTGCCTTTTCAGAAACGTTACCTGTGCATGGAAAGAGAAGAGAAAGATTACTTCATACAGGCAACGTCAATGCCTGGCTTAAAACCTGGTGTAAAGAAGGATTTGGATACATTAGGGGTTGGGGCAGGATATGGAAAAATAAGTCTCTGACAGGAAAAAGGATCCTAGCTGAGAAACTCAAAACACGTGTCATCTGTCACTTAAAGCAGTGGCTGGGGGTGGCAGAAGGACGTCAATGTCGCCATCGCCACACGCAAATGCAGGAAGTAGTTGGAGAAAATAAAAACCCAAAATGAGTCCACTTTTAGGCAAGAGCACGGAAAAAGTGTCTAGGAAGAGGAGTAAGCTGAGGGGGGAAACGCTGGCAAGCCCTGTGCACAAATGCTCACAGCCTCAGCCACTAAACTTCCAGATTCGTAGGCCCTAATGGTGGAGGCAGTCTTGGATATTGTAGCTATCATGGAGACTTGGATGAGCGAGTCTTATGAATGGGATGTGGTCATCCCAGGCTATAATCTCTTGAGGAAAGAGAGAAGCCAAAGGAGGAATAACTCATTATATCAAAATCAGTACCTTAGTAACTGAAATGTAGGGGAGCTGGCATTAGGGAGCACTGTAGGCTGTGTCTTTAAAAAAAAAAAAAAAAATATGATGGTGCCTCCATTTACACTGGCATGGTCTACAGGCCTCCAAGTCACCCAGAAGGACTGGACAGAGATTTGGCTGAAGACATCCAAAAGGTGGAAAAAAGGGAGAGGTGCTGCTCACTGGAGATTTTAATCTGCTGGATGTGGATTGGAGTATTCCTTGCCACTAAGATAGGGGGGAGCCCCCAGATAGCTTCTCCTGCCTGGAGCACCAGATGGCCTCCTTGGCCAGTAACAGAAGGCAGCTGACCAGGGCTATCATCTCACGCAGGGGGCCCATCCTAGTCACGCACCAATCGGTGTCTCTAGTAGGTGGGGGTGTGAAATGAAGCCAAACCCCAAAAATAAACCCTTTAAAAAGGATAGGAATGGGCTTAACCTGGAACATTTCAGCCCCAGGTGGGGAAGTTCCTCCTCCGGTCCACAAAAACCTGCCATGGCCACGGCTCCGTGCACCAGCCTCCCGCCATGGCCCCTGATGCACATGGGAATCAATCCAGAATAGAAAGACACCAGCGGGTACCCTCCTCAAGTCTCCCATGTCCCAACACTTCCCGGCAGGACGTGTCAGGACAGGAGGCAAGGGCGAGGCAATACACCGTGTGGCTCTTCTGAGTCACAGTTCAGAAAACCCCTAGGGGCATCTCCCGCAGCCTAGTAACTCTGGGGGCCTGGGAAGACCGAACCTGAGAGGGTCCTGTCCTCTGGCAACCCAGGCCCTATAAGCAGCGCGTGGAGGGCAGATGGACAGGGACTCTCAGCCCACAGAGCCCTCTCGAGCAGAGCTGTTGTCCTTTTTCTAAGAGCCCTGGGAGCCCAGTCAAGAGAGGTGCTTTACAGTGCCAATTGGTGTCTCTAGTAGGTCATGGACCTTGGTCACCCGGGCCAGAACCAGCTGGCGTCTTCTCAAACTGTCATTCCAACTCCTCTAAACCTAGAGCGACGTCACGCCCACCCATCCATGTGCTTTCATTGGCTTGAGCACCCAAATTGACGGGCGCTCAAGCCAATGAAAATACGCTTTGCTTCGCTCGCGCCGTGACTGGAGAGGGCACAGAACAGTGGGCTCTTACCTGACTTCACAATCTTCAGATGAGGGCTGAGCCAGGAGAACCGGGACCTGCGCGGGGGAGACCACTGCAAGCTGCTTTCGCCGCCGGAGGGGGAGGGAGAGTAGCTACTCCCCCATCACACACGACTCTTTTGGGAGGAGGGGTAGGAATAGAGACAGGGGCTGGTATCACTCACACTTCTGCTGGCTCTCCCCAGAGAGGCGAATTAATGTGCTTAATTTTCCTTTATTTTTTCTTCCCTGAGGAAGGAGGAGGGGGGTTTTGGTGATGGGCTTCACCCCTGTACCGAGAGTGAACACGGGTGGCTCGAGGTTTATCTTTCGCTGTTCTTCCGCCTTACTTGCTGGCACCCAGCGTAGCCGGGATTGGGCTGGAGCGACTGGAGTGCGGGATCTGATGACCGACTCCCCCCCCCCCCCCCCCCCACACTTTCTCACCCTCTTCCCTGCCAGCGGTTATGGGCCTGGGAGTTGCTGGTGTCCCTCCTGTGCTCCCAACTTCAACATTTGGGGGGGGGGGGGTGAAGTAAGAGGAGATGTTATCCTCCATTCCAGTTCCGGCTTGCCAGCTGTTTTATTTTATTTATTTAAAATTCTTACATCCAGCCTATATTGATAACTATCATGCTAAGTAGATTACAAACATCAAAATACAATACATCATACAAAAAAATACAAACAGTATACATCAATTAAAATAAAATGTAAAATACTTCAGAAAATAAAAATGTTTTAACAGCTTTCCTAAATAACTTAAAATCAGATAAACCCAGATCTCATTTGGCAAATTATTCCAAAGTATCATTCCCCAATAGAAAGAGACCTTTGACTAGTATCCTGGAGGTGAAAAACTTTTAATTAAGGCGGTTCCAAAAGTGTTTTATCGCAGGACTGAAGGGCTCTTTTAGGAACATAGGGTTGAAACAAATCAGATAAAAAAGAAGCAATTCTGTGTACAGCTTTAAATTCAAAAGGTTAGGAACTTAAATTTGACTCTGTTTCACCGAAAGCCAATGAAGTTGGTGGAGCAGAGGAGTCACATCACCACACCAGTCTA
The DNA here is from genome assembly GCF_901001135.1 of Rhinatrema bivittatum. Taxonomy (NCBI): domain Eukaryota; kingdom Metazoa; phylum Chordata; class Amphibia; order Gymnophiona; family Rhinatrematidae; genus Rhinatrema; species Rhinatrema bivittatum. The sequence goes on from NC_042621.1 coordinate 258,456,303, forward strand.
GTCACCGAGGTTTGAATGAGCTGTAGTGCTTGGACCCTAGAGATTTCGGGATCCCCAAATAAACCACATTTCCATAGTCCGATGCAGTTAAAACAAAGGCCTGCACAATGGTCCTAAAACCAGTTAAACGCAATCAGAGGTCTAAGATGCCTCAACTGCTTCAGTGTGCAATACCCAGCGGAGAGAACAGATTTAATCTGCTGCTTATAGGTCAGATTTGAATCAAAATAAAAACCCAAACTGCACACTTGATCCTGGAATTCAATACTAACCCCTTCAATTATAATCCCAGACAGTCCCTCGGGCCATGGTTTTCTTAAATATCAAAGAAGCTCCATTTTAGAAAGATTAAGCACCAGAGCATTATGAGAGCTAGCCATCCACTCACTGCTGAAAGGCAGAGAGACCTGCAGCAAAGTAGTCTGCACATCCCCAGATACCTCAAAATACAACTGAATATCATCTGCAAAACCTTTTTAAAAAAGATGTCAAATGAGTCCAACAAACAGAATAAAGGTAGTAACAAAACATTAAAAATGGAGGGGGACAAAACTGACCCTTGATGCTTGCCAACTGTAGTCAAAGTCCAATCGGACTCTTGGGACCCAATTCTAACCTGTTTACGCTAGGACAAAAAGAAGGAACAGTGATGTTAGGAATTATTAGAAAGAGAATGATGAATAAAACAGAAAATGTCATAATGCCTCTGTATCACTCCATGCTGAGACCGCACCTTGAATACTGTGTACAATTCAGGTCGAGCATCTAAAAAAAGATGTAGTTGTGATAGAGAAAGTACAGAGAAGAGCAACCAAAATGATAAGGGGATGGAACAGCTCCCATATAAGGAAAGACTAAAGAGGTTAGGACTGTTCAGCTTGGAGAAGAGATGGCTGAGGGGGGATATGATAGAGGTGTTTAAAATCATAAGAGGTCTAGAACGGGTAAATGTGAACCGGTTATTTACTCTTTCGGATAATAGAAGGAATAGGGGGCACTCCATGAAGTTAGCAAGTAACACATTTAAGACTAATCGGAGAAAGTTCTTTTTCACTCAATGCACAATTAAGCTCTGGAATTTGTTACCAGGGGATGTGGTTAGTACAGATAGTGTAGCTGGTTTTAAAAAAGGTTTGGATAAGTTCTTGGAAGAGAAGTCCATTAACTGCTATTAATCAAGTTGACTTAGAAAATAGCCACTGCTATTACTAGCATCAGTAGCATGGAATAGACTTAGTTTTTGGGTACTTGCCAGGTTCTTATGGCCTGGAATGGCCACTGTTGGAAACAGGATGCTGGGCTTGATGGACCCTTGGTCTGACCCAGTATGGCATGTTCTTATGTGATATTTCTGTTTTTCCACTGTCGCACTGTGTACAGTCTGGTTTTTTTGAGGATTCCAGGTCAATCCCTGTCCACACATTCCCACTTAGACTTTATGGTCTTTTTATTCTGTATTTCCTGAGGCTCCGCACATGTGACCAAGGTGAGGCGTTCACCAGCGTGTAGCCTCCATGCAGCGATCTACAGCAGCCCGGCCCGCCCTACTCCCCTAAAGGGAGGTGCCCTGGTGTTCCAGAACCCACCACAACACTTGCAGTGTGGCCCCTAATAGGTAGTATTGCCACAGACTGTTTTAACCGGAGGTGCTATGGCAGCCATGGCTTTTTTAGGGAAAAAGAGACTACAATGGGGTTTAGGAAGTTGGGCTACAACCAAAGAGGGGGTAGGCACTTTGGTTTAAACGGGGCAAAAGAAGAAGCAAATTCCTTCTCTTTCCCTCGCTACGACTTCCATGGAGAGGGGGATCCTCTTCAGAGGACTGGTTAAGGTGTGGGGGGGGGCTCTGCTTTCAGAGTGTAACGCCCCCTTGACCACTTACCTCACGGAGCATTCCTGAGTCAGGAACCGACCTGGCAGGAGCCCCCCCACCCCTCCCCCCCAGGGCAGACTCCGTCAGTCCTCACATTCTTGGCACCTGGTGCCTCCACCTGGGGAAGAAGGTGTTAGTGGGTGGGATTTCCCTCCCTTCATCCCAGGAAAACAAATGGGACTGTGAACAAGGCTGGCAGTATGTACAAATATATATAGCCTAATAAACCTGTATAAGTATATACATTTCTACATGACTATGTACAAGGCTAACAGGATATCAAACAGCACACTCATCTACTCGTGGTTAATAGTCTCAGGACACACAACTCTATACATTTCTACAAGTTAACAAGAACATGTAATATTTGTCAGTTTGGGGTTGTTTGCGCCCACAGTATACCACCACATAGAATAGCAGGGACCTCTTGGAGTTCCCACGTAATCAAGTGTTATTATCCTCCCCCCTTTTTCCCAAGTGTCATCCATGTGAAAAGATGCAATTGGGCTGGTGGGCAGTGTTGACCTGGGGGTGGTCCTTTGTATCTAAACTGCTAGCATTTCTTTGGTGCTGCTTCCGCTGAAAGTTCCATGCCAACACTGGGGTCCATGCCCTCCTGGGAGCCTGACTCCACCTCCCATTCTGTCACTGGGGTTCCATTCCTCCTGGGGGGGGGGGGGGCTACTCCAACTCCAGATCTGCTGCTGTCCTTCCTCTATTCTTCCAGAGCCCTCCACAACACTTGCAGTGTGGCCCCTAATAGGAGCCAAGGGGCCCAAACCTATGTAGGAGGGTGTTTCCTGGTTTGGGCACACCACTTGCTTAGCAATCAGTAATTCAAGCCCTCTCAGCTTTCATTGGACCAGGACCAAGACCTGACCATGAGAAGAAAAGTACACCTGCTTCCATCCTGCCCAGGTGGGTTACCTTCTCTCAGCCAAAAGACCAAGACCCAAGTGGGTCCATGGGAAAAGAATGTGCACACACCCTTCTTTCAGCCAAACCCAGGCTGGACTATTGGAAGAAAATGTGCACACGTCCTTCTATCCTACCTGGATGGATCACCTTCTCTTCATCCAAAAAGCAAAGTCCCAGGTGGGACCAAAGGAAGAGCATGGACACCCTTCTCTCAGTCAAAAGGCTAAGACCCAGGTGGGATCATGGTAAGAGAACTGATTACCCAAGGGTCTGACTCCACTTATTAATCAGGGTGAGAATCTATGTTTGCGTCCTAAGACTGTTTTTTTCAGTACATTTCTCTCATAAATCCCTCACTCCTTCAGAATTTTCCAATGTAGAACTTTTCTAGTCAAAATTCTGTATGATTTAAAGTGATATTTCATTTCAAGGTACCAACAGTAGTCCAGGAGACTGTGACATGCAAATTCCCTACCTGAGTCTCTGATTCATCTAGTCATGTAGATGAAGCTATTAGCTAATCCCCACGATGCAAAATATTTCCCTAGTGGCTATTGAGCCCATTGCAACATGGCACATTTTACGCCACACTCAAAGGCGCACTGCAAAAAAAAAAAAAAAAAAGATTGCTGTGATTACTAATAGTATCGAAGAGATACTAAGCAGGAAGAACCAAATAAAGCGGATTCAGTTGGGGAAAAAAAAATTCTGGACAACCAATATACTCACAAGATACATGCTCCAGGCCGTGTATATGCCAGTAGCGGGAGAAAATGACACACGTAGATTGAGCATCCACTTTCCCAACATGCTTGATAGCCACCTCTCCTGTGCGCCTGATGTCATGGAGGCCCGGGCGCACAAGTTTTCTCTAGTGCCTCCTTATTTAAATATTGCATCGTGCGCCTAGGAGAGGTGGCTGGGCGCGTGTTAGAAAAACAGGCGCTCAACACTGAGCGTCTGTTTTCTGTGCACGAATGTTGCATCGGCCCCTCTGACCTTAGAGTGCGAGGTGACTGAAAACCAAGAAGGGAGGACTGAAACAGGCCAAATGCCAGGATGGGGGAGGGGTGGCTTTTAAACCTTGCTACTAATGTTGTTCTCCCAACGAGATTTTTCAGGAAGACCCAATAACCCAAAACGGGGGGGGGGGGGGGTTCTAGGGGTGGTAGTAGCCTGCTTTAACCTGCCCTGCTAGAAGCTTGGGTGTTTTGCTCCCCAGACAGCACAGCCAGCAGCCAAATGTTGCAGGAAGAGCCGCCCTTCTGCCTGACGGGAAAGCCGAAAGTAATCTCCCTGGCAACGGGACCTTGGCAATTAGTGGATCTGTTCTGCAGCTGGGAGTGTCTGTAGGTAGGGCAGGGTGAATCGGACTGGCAGTGAATGAAAATTTTGAAGCATGCAAAAAAAAAAAACCAACCCCAAACAGATAATCAGCACAACCTTACAAAGGGCAGTGAAGGGCCACTGAAAACCATAACATAATGAACTGAGGAGTGCAGGTGAGTAGGGGGGTGAGAGGTCTAGTTGGATTCAGCCTTTTCACCCCTCCCTAGATTACCTTGGTGTTGGCAAGGCATCCCCCCTTTACTGTGCCTTTTAGACCCGGCAAGGATTGCTGTGAAGAGAGAACAAGCAATGAGGAGAGGAGGGGACGGGAGGAGAATGGAGGCTTTAATCAAGAAGTGTGTGTAAAAAAAAAAAAGCGTGTGAACTGCTGCAGCGAGTGGAGTTGGAGGAGCCCAGGCTTGGAGATGACAGAGCCCGGGTGTGCCTTCTCCCCGGGAAGAGCTTGAGTGTTCGCCTCTTGTTACAGAGAGAGAGGAGAGCTGAGAATCAGAACTACAAAGGAGGGGGAGACAAGACTCTTCTTCCCCCCTCTGATGCCATAGTTTCGCTTTCCACACTGTATAATTTCTCACTTAACTTAGAAGAAAGTTTGGCTTATCTATAACACATAAATAGGAACAAAGTAATGCATTCATTTGAGCAAAAATGTCTCACTTTCTTCACTATTCTGCCTGATTTGCCCCCCGACTATGCAACCAGATCACATCAAACAATTAAGCCTAGTTACAGCCAAGCTTGCCCCGCCTTCTGGGGGGATGTCCCTCTTCTCCTCTCCTCCCGCAGCTGGCGCTACAAGTCACAAGAACCCAGCATCACATGCTGCTATGCAGGAAGCAGAGAAGCGCCTGCAGCTGGACTGGGCGTGGTCTGCAGCTTCCGGGTCTTTCTCGTAGCCGAATTTGCATCCGCCTGGCCTGCCAAGTAAGTTACTGGCCTTCCTCTGGAGTCGGGACAAATAACTTACACAAGACATCGGAGTCAAATGAAAGCGCATCCTACAGGCGATTCCCAGCGTGCAAATTTCACATGGAAGTAAAGCAGGTGACCAGAGAATTAGAACAGCATCACGACAGTAGGCTTAGTGCAAGATTCAAAGTCTGTGGGGCAGGGCAAGCTGAAAGGTGAACTTTCTCTATCATCGGCAACCGCTTCGGGGGCGCGTTAGCAAGGCCTTGAGGGGGTGGGACTGACAGCCCGTGGCCCCGCGCTGCCATGATAGTCCCCGCCCCTGATGTCGCGTCACTCAGGAGCAAGGGCAAGCGAGTTGCTGTCACATGAATTTGCGTTAGGTTCTAAGTGTCTTGAGCATCATTTACACAGGAGGACTAAAATGTGGGAAATAATTGCACCTTTTTTCCTGGCGTTAAGCTGTGCAAAATGCTCAAAATGGCATAACATTGAGCTAAAGATCGCAAACTGCACTTCGGGCATACAGAATGGGGAGTAGAGTGGAATAGAGAGAGAGAGTGCCTCCGAGGAGGCCTTCACAGTATTCAACTATTAATATCCCTATAGGAGGGCCAGCTGTTAACTCGAGGTGAGATTTTGGTGGTGGTTTAGGGGCCAGTTTTACATCAGAGTGAGACCTAGGAACAGCACAGTACACCTCAGTGAAGATTTGACGTCATGTGGAGGGCGAGAGAACATTGTAGCAATATCATCTTTGTGAGACTTTCTTCACTCCAAATACTCATCTTGACTTATTAGCTGGGGGTTTATGAGATATTACCAAATGTATTATTTTTGTTGTCTCCTAACTCCATATATAGTAACACTGATGGGATTTTAGTAGTTCAGGTTTCAAATGTTTGACATGGTAATTTCACTGGAAAACTGCATGTGTAGCCCAGTTTCCCCCTGTGCTGAGGAAACCCAGACCCCTCTACTGGAATCTTATTTTGGAGGTAATCGGGTGTTGGGGTCACCATTGGAACCCCTAACAAGGCTTTCTTGGTCTTTGGGAGGGGGAGGGTAAGGGATACCCTATACACAGATTATTTTTTTTATCATTTGGGGGACTGGATTTTATTGAAAAAGGAGGTAGGGGATACACATTTCTTAAATGTTGACAGAGTTGGAGAGGGGATCATCACACAAACGGCTAATTTCTATTTTTTACTTTGGCATGGCAGCCCCAGGGTGAGGGGTGGTTGAACTTTGACTCCTGCATACCTTTTTACTATTTTGCCACATTTTTAAATGTTTTCTAGCCCCTTTAAATCTAACACATGAGCATTGGCACCCTTGTTAGGGCATCAATACTCCCACGTTTTCTCAAGAGGTGTAGTTAAATTAATGTAGCTGACAACTTTCTAAATTGGCCACATTAATTTATATAGCATTACCTATGCATGTGCTGCTGTGCATGAATTTGTAATATTCATGCATGCAAATCCCATGCAGGTGTTCAGTGGTGCACAGACACCACCAACTGTCTGGCCTAAGAAGTGAGGCCCTGTTATAGGGCCACAGCATGCACATCCAAGGGAGAGGTAACAGAGAAGAGGAGCAGGCCTGGGAGGTACCGGGCGATCTGACCCTGATGGCGGCCAAGAAGAGGAGCAGGCCAGGGAGGCCACCAGTGGACCCAATTCCACCAGTGGCTGAGAAGAGGAGCAGGCATGAGAGGACACTGGTGGCTGAGAAGAGGAAGAAGCCCGTTCTTCTACTCCTCCAAGTGTGCCGGCCCTGTGGAATGCAAAACATGTGCTCTATGCTAATCTTGTGCATTGAGAGATCAGCATAGAGGAAGTCCTAACTCCATGAGTTTGAATAACACAGGGCTGGCTCATGAGGAGCAGCAGTATCAGCAGACCGGGCTCCCTCTTCTGTTCCTGATGGGGAGCCTGCCTGTGTTTTGTCTTTATGTGTATATAATTGGTAGCCTGCCTGGGTGCGCGTGTGTGTGAGTGTGAATGGTAGCCTGCCTGGGTGCGCGCGTGTGTGTGAATGGTAGTCTGCCTGGGTACATGTATGTATGAATAGTTGCCTGTGTGTGTGAGAGAGAGAGAATAGCTTAGTTTGTGTGTGTGTGAGAGAATAGCTTAGTTTGTGTGTGTGAGAGAGAGAGAGAATAGCTTAGTTTGTGTGTGTGTGTGTGTGTGAGAGAGAGAGAATAGCTTAGTTTGTGTGTGTGTGTGTGTGTGTGAGAGAGAGAGAATAGCTTAGTTTGTGTGTGTGTGTGTGAGAGAGAATAGTTGCCTGCCTGTGTGTATCCAATCCATATGGTAGCCTGCCTGTCCCTAGAATCCACCGCTGTCCTTTTTACTCCCTGCTTGCCAGAATTGGAGGGACTCCTGGTGCAATGAGGCCCATCTGTCTCTGCCCTTCACACACTGTCCTACTGCTTGGGGATCTTCCCTGATGGCCTTAACCCCAGCCTGACCAAGTTCTATCCCTTTTTGCAGCAACCCCAGAAGACTCTCATGGGCCATTTATTTATCGATTTTTATATACTGTGTTTGTTTTCACCATCACAATGGTTTAAAAAGTTACAATGTTTAACAGTGTTTCAAAAAATGGTTCATATGGTTGCTAACATAGAAGATATCATTTATGAACTAGGTTTGTAGATTAATCATAACATATTACAGAACTGAGTAATAATCATAAGTTTCTTGGGTCCATCTGTTTTCCTAGGGTTATAGGATGGGAGCTGATTTTTTGAGTCAGTGGGTGAGTTGGTAGGCTTTGGTAAACATCCATGTTTTTAGCTCTTTTTTGAAAGTTTTAAGTTTTCTTGTATTCTTAGTTCTATTGGGGATTCCAAGTGAGATTGCTCTCTTTTGAGTTGAGGTGAGTTGTTTGGCTCGAGAAGGAGGAATCTTTAATAGTCCTTTATTTCCCTCATGTTATTTCCCTCATGTTATTTGTAAACCATGTTATTCATGTTATTCCCTCATGTTATTAATAACATGAAATTCATAATAACATGAAATAACATAATAACATATTATTATTAAATTCATAATAACATGAAATAACATGAAATTCATGTTATTTCCCTCATGTTATTTCCCTCATGTTATTTCCCTCATGTTATTTGTAAACCGATCTGATATGAATTTCTTTCATGAAGGTCGGTATATAAAAATGTTAAATAAATAAATAAAATAAATTTGCTCTGAAGTTTCTGTTTGGAGCATGCAATTTTATGTATGAACTAAGCCAGTTTTGTTTGTTTTTCATAGATTATTTTATGTAGTATGGATAGAATTTTATATTCGATCCTAAATTTTATAGGGAGCCAGTGTAGAGATGTGTGGGAGTGATATGATCATGTTTTTTAGACCCAGTGAGTATTTTTGCAGTTGCGTTTTGTAGGATCTGTAGTGGGCGGATTGTAATAAGAGATAAGTTGAATAATAGGGAATTACAGTAGTCCAGGTTGGAGAATATGAGAAGTTGAAGGACTGATCTGAAGTCACTGGGGGAGAGGAAAGGTTTTAATTGACGTAATGTTAGGAGTTTGTGATAACCGTCTTTGATTTTAGCTGTGATGTGATTTTTGAAGGAGAGTTCTTTGTCAATTATGACTCCAAGGTTGCGTGCATGATTGACTGGAGTGATAGCCACTTTTTGGTTTATTAAGCTGAGTGGAGGTGGTTGAGGAAAGTTATTCTTTCTATCCAGTATGATTATTTCGGTCTTATCAAAGTTTAGTATTAGTTTCAAGTTAGATAGTAGTTGCTTTATTTTGTTTAGGTAGGTGGCTGTTTTTTTGTAGGTTTCTTCCAATGAGTTGATTATTGGGATTAGTATTTGAATGTCATCCACGTATATGAAGTGGGTCAAGTTAAGGTTTGATAGGAGGTGGCAGATCGGCAGGAGATAAATGTTGAAGAGAGTTGCTGATAGCGCGGAACTTTGGGGGACTCCAGTGTCGAGATTTATTTTTTTTAAAAGGGTGTCATTGATCCATACTTGGTATGTTCTTTGTGATAGATATGATGTGAACAATTGTAGGGTTTTTTCTTTTGCACCAATTTCAGATAGTTGTTCAATCATAATAGAGTGGTTTACCGTGTCAAAGGCTGCTGATAGATCGAGTAGTACCAGATGGTAGCTGTGGCCGTTTTCAAAACCTTTGAGTACAGTGTCATTTAAAGATAGTAATAGTGTTTCCATGTTCAGTTGTTTTCTGAAGCCAAATTGTGTGGAAGGTAGGGTGTTGTTTTCTTCAAGGTGGTCGTTGAGATGGGAGTGTATGATTTTCTCAATAATTTTGGCAATGAAGGGTAGGTTTGATATGGGACGGTAGTTCAGTGGATTTTCTGGATCAAGGTTGTTCTTTTTTAGAATGGGTTTAATAATTGCCGATTTTAGGCATTCCCGGTAGTTTCCTTCAGTGAGGGATAGGTTTACGATGTCAGTTAAAATTTTAGTTATTTGAAGGTTCAATATTTTTTTATCATCGTTATGGGAATGGAGTCAATAGGGTGTTTAGCTGGGTTCATTTTTTTGATGATTGTTTGGATTTCGAGTGATGATGCAGTTTCAAAGTTGGGCCAACTTAATGTTTGAAAGTTTTGTATTTTCTGGTCTTGTGAGTTGATGTTGAGGTTGTTATTTATGAGGTTTTTGATTTTTTTTCATTAAAGAATTCAGCGAATTCGTTACTTGTGTTCTTGGATGTTGAAGATAATTGGTCATCATTGAATGATTTGGTTAGGTTTTTTACGATAGTGAAAAACATCTTTGGGTTATGTTGGTATTTGTTTATTTTATTTGAATAGAAGTCTTTTTTTTTTTTTGGTTTTGTGGATGAGTTTTTTTGTATTCTGCTAGTTGTGCTCTGTATGCATTAAGTAGAGTGGATGATTTATTGTTGTTCCTCCAGGTTTTCTTTTTTTTTTCTGAGTTCACGTTTGGCTGATCTGATGTTTTCATTGTACCATTGGTTCTGATGTTTTGGGTTTTTTATTGTATTCTTTATCATGGGGTTTATCTTATCTGCTACTGTTTTAGTGATGGGTGCTTGCCAGGTTCTTATGGCCTGGATTGGCCACTGTTGGAAACAGGATGCTGGGCTTGATGGACCCTTGGTCTGACCCAGTATGGCATTTTCTTATGTTCTTGAAGTTGCGTTTTCTGCATTTAATAGGTCTATGTTTGTTAGTTCTGTTTGTAAGTATTCTTGAAGTGTTTCTATGTGAAAAGGTGGTCTGTATGTGAAGGATTTAGGTGGGTTTATTATTGTAGTAAATTTATGGTTTGAGTATAAATTTGTGTGGATTATAGAGTGGTCCGACCAGGGTATCTTGGTGATCTTTGGTGGTTATTCCATATGTTAGTATTTATGAAGACGAGGTCAAGTGTGTGACCAGTTTTATGCGTTGGGCCATTGATGATTTGGCTAAGGCCTATTGATGAGAGCGTGTCAATGATTGAGGAACACGTGTGGGTGTGGGGGATGGTATCTATGTATATGTTGAAGTCACCTAAGATAATTGTGGGTTTGTTGATGGATATTTTTGTCAAGAAGAATTCAATAAGTGGTGAGTAGTTTCGATCCAGAGTATTTGGGGGGGGGGGCAGTATATCAGACAGATGTAGTTTTGGTGCGTCAAATAGTGCAATTTCCAGTGGGCTGTAGTTGTTAATTGGGAGTAATTTCATTTGTAGGTTGTTTTTTTTTTTTTTGTTTTTTTTTTATGAGTAACATTAGTCCTCCGACTTTCCTTTTTGGTCTGGGGATTGAGAAAGTTCTGTAGAAAGGGTTGTTGATTTGGTTGATTAGTACTGTGCCTGGGTGTTTTTTATCCATGTTTCCGTGATTGCTATGAATTCAGGCTTGTCATCTTGAAGTAGGTCGTTGATGATGGGTATTTTCTTTATTATGGATGGTGCATTAAATAGTATGAATGATAGTGCTATGTAGCTGGTGTATGTTTTTGTGTTGTTGTGAGTTAAGGTAGAGTGTTGGTATTTGTGGTTTTTCTTTGTTTTCTTGTTTGTGTCGTTTTGTTTATTTTATTTATTTATTTGAAGAGTTTTATATACCGTTATTTGGAAAGCCATCATAACGGTTTACAAAGAGAATAAATTTTAACAAAGAGGTTTTTAGATATAAAAAAAAAAAACAAAAAAAACCATGTTGTAATTACAATAATGATAAACATAACCAAGTAAGTCTCTGCAGATATAAGGTTGAATGTGGAGGGAGGTTAGTAATGTTGAGAATTAAGGTTATGAATTCATTTGAGAGTTGGTCTGTGTAGATGATTGTGGATCCAAGAAGAATTTACGAAACAGTAAAGTTTTTAGGTCTTTTTTGAAGGTTTTTAAATTGTGTTGAGATCTTAGGTCTTCAGATAGATTGTTCCAAAGATTAGGGGAGGCGATGGAGAAGGCTCTCTCTCTTGTTGTTGTTAGGTGAGCATCTTTGACGGTGGGGATTGATAAGAGGTTTGAATTGCTGGAACGTAGGTTTCTTGAGGAGTTCTGTAGAGTTTATGTTAAGGGTTTTAAGTCCTTGATGATCATTGTTAATGACTTTATGGATGATAGACATGGATTTGTAGGCGATTCGTGCAGTGATAGGGAGCCAGTGTAGAGATGACAAGATGGGCGTAATATGGTCATTTCTTTTTGTTCCAGTTAGGATTCTAGCGGCAGAGTTTTGAAGTATTTGTAGTGGTTTGAGGGATGAGAAGGGTATACCTATTAGCAGGGAGTTACAATAGTCGAAGGTGGAGAAGATAGGTTTTTATTAATTAAGTTCAGGTTCAGGTCTTTTCTGTGGGTTTTTTTTTTTAAGTCAGGGTGTTGAGGGTTTGTCATTTTTGTAGTTTGGAATAGTTTGGAAGGAAGGTTTGTAGAGTTTTTTGTGGTAGTACTAAGGTTTGCACAAAGGGGAGTGCCCCTTTGTCGCGCGACACCTAGGAATCACGTTTCTTTATGAATCGAAAGATTCACTGGTGAGTCGCGGGCAGTGTTGATGATGTCAGAGGGGCGGGCCTTCCGGTCGGATCTGTTGCTGGGGCTCCTGCCCTGCTTTTTCTTTTCCCCCTTTTTTTTTTTTTTTAAAGTTTAAAGGATGCTGGATGTCTTCTGCTGGTCCCTTGCAGTGGTGGGTTCGCCGTTGGTTGGGGCCTCCTGCTGGTCAGGTCGGCGGCTGTGCTGAGGACGTCGGGGGGGTGGGGGGGGCAGGCCTCCCTTACTTACATACGGCCCTTCCTTGGTTTGGATTCCATCACCAAGCCTGAGTTCCAATAAGAGGCTTTTGGATGAGTCTTTGACCCCACAGAGGCCACTAGGTTGTGCCTGCAGTGATGCTACCAGTTAGGTGTTTACTGGACTGCTAGCTAACTTCTTCCTGGTTTCCGGTGCTCGGGCTGTATTGCAAATGTTGCCTGCCGCATTCACCCTTAGCCCTGAGGATCCTTGTCTCCAATCATCCCTGGGCTATTCCGGCACCCGCTAAGGCCTGGCCTACCTTTTTCTGCCATTCTGAATTTGTGCCATGGGCTGAAGCCTGGGGTCTGTGAGGGCTTGGGGACAAGTCTTGGAAACTCTGGCAGACTGCACCAGGCTCTGGCAGTTTTTTCTGGTGGTTCTCATTCCCTCTCTCCCAGCCCCCCAATAGCACCTCTCCTGGGACCCCCCCCCCCCCCCCCCCGTCTCACCCCCTTCGCTTCATTATCCAGCCTTCAGCACTTTTGGCACATAATGTAAAGTGTGCATGCATTTTGTCTGTATCCCACATCCTTGTGTACGTATTTGTGTCTATGTCTGTACAGAGCTCATTCTAGGCCACAAGATGGTGACAGCCAGACCCCAAGTCCAATAATTTGGTAGGTGTCATCCTGCAGTTACTCCTCTCCATTATGGCGTATCACATGCTTATAGCCCCTCAGGTCACCGCGGAGGAAAATGTCACTGGTGACATGGGCCCCTCCGGCCTCCCCCCCCCCCCCCCCCCCCCCCCCCGAGCCTGGTTTCTTTGGCAGTGGAAGAAAGCAGGGGGTGGGGGGAGGGAATAATTTAGTGTTGCATTTAGCATCCCCAATCATTTTGAAAACTTAGCTCCAAAGTCTTTTAAGACTGAATATTAGAGTGGGTTGAACTGGTTCAAACTGAATTCAAGCACCATTGAAACTAAAGGGAGATGGTCCAGGATAAGCAGAGTGGAACTGGGACAGCTTGCCTGGCAGATCAGATAAATCTGAGTCATTCATGGCTTCACCCAGACTATTTGCAGCTGAGCTTCAGCTTCCACGTTTGCTTGCCCAGTTCGGGTCTTTTGACCCAGTCTGGATTTGTGTCTTTGAGAATTAGCCTATGCATTTCCAGCATTTGAACTGTTTTCAATAAATTTTGAATTTGAACATTTGCTGAACTCATCCAGGTAGATTTCTTTTTCTAAAGTAAACTGTGCTTGGATTCAAAGACTTCAAGTACATAGGAGCAGGATATTCCTAATACTGGCCGTAGCTGTGACCCTGACTAGAGGAGATCGCTGCATCCCTAACGTGACCCTTTTTAAGACTATTGAGTTTACCTCTCTGTCCCAGCTGTATTAAGTCACAGTGTCAGTCCCTGGGTGACCCTTGACAGATCAGCGCGCTCTCTCTCTTTGCTTGATAGCAGCTCGGTGCTTTGGTTCCTGAAGGATTCCCCTCCCCCCTCATTCTATATAATAAGACGGTGTCTTTTGAAAATTAGGAATTTTTTTTTTTTTTCATGTGCCTGCAGAGCTCGGGAAGATGCCTGAGGTTGGGCGAGTAACCCTCATAAACTGAGGCGCTATCCGGAGCTGTGGGACAATCGGGCAGAAGAAATGTACGAAGGCGCCTCTTCACGCTGACTGCTAAACCTGGGTAAAAGGGGTGAGATTTTCCCCCCGACACGCATGAAAGGTGAGCAGTAACCTTTAAATATGAAGCATCCCAGCTTGTGCAGGAAGTGCGTTTGTTATATCAGAGCCAGATAAATGGAAATGAAAATTCAATGGAGCAATTCTTAACATTGGAGAATGCAAGTTAAAAAAAAAAAAAAAACACACCTTCCTGAGTGTGTAAAACTATTGCAGGTTTTTGTATCCATTGCAAAAAGACAAACCTTTCCCGATTAGTCCTTCCACAAAATTGCTTCCAAAAAATGTTGAAATGAACCGGTCCAAGGACCTGTCTCTGTGGTACACCACTAGTAACGTTGCTTTCCTTGGAGTGAAGTTCATTTACCACTACCCTTTGTCGCCTTCCCATTCAACCAGTTTCTCACCCAGCCGGGCATTTTAGGGACTTTACCAAGGGCACTCGGTTTATTTATAAGTCGCCCTTGCAGCGCTGTGTCAAAGGCTCTACTGAAATTGGAGTACATTACGGCTAACAGACTGCTGATCCAACTCTCTGGTCACCTAGTCAAAGAAACTGATCAGATTCACCCGACAAGATTTCCTTTGGTAAGGCCAAACTGCCTCAAATCGTGTAGTCGATTGGGTTCTAGAAGCTGCACTCTCCTCTGTTTTAGTAGGGGTTCCACTGAGGTCAGACTAACCAGCCTCCTCCTTACTTCCACTTTTGTGGATAGGAACCACATCCGCCTGTCTCCAGTCCTGCAGAACCACTCCTAATTCTAAAGAAGCATTGCCAAGGTCAGCCAGAAGAGCTCCCCTAATAGCCTTCGATATATCCCATCCGGTCCCATCACTTTATCTACTTTTAATTCAGTCAGATCCTCACAAACACAGTCTTCTGAAAATTGTTTGAGGTTTACCTTGCTTCCTATCCTTGTCAGTTTTTTGTGGTCCTGCTCCTGGCCTGTGCACAGGGAACACTGAATAGAAATATTTATTAAGCCATTCTGCTTTTTTTTCCTCCTCGCACTCTACATGTTATTTGAATCACACAAATGCAAAAATGTCACTTTTGCATTTCTTTCTATCATTAACCTATTTAAAAAAAAAAACAAAAAAAACCCTCTCATCTCCCATTTTACCATATAAGCTACTTTTTTCTTCTATTTGCTTCTTAAGGGCAAAGTGGACAGATTTTTTTCATCCCCATGGATCTTGCACCATATTTTCAAAGGAAACGTATGCACAAACTTTCCCTTTGCGAATTCCCCATGGATATAAAGGACCTGCGGACTTTGCAGGTGCTTTCTCAGTGGGCAGACTTTTTTTTGCTGAAAAATGGCATGTGTAGGTTTTGAAAATCCCAACCTGTGTGTATTGTCTTATCCCTCCCTAATCGCACCTCTGGGAGCATGACCCCCTCAATTCGGCTAGCAGTGCACATGCTATGGACCCCCCCCCCCCCCGGTACTTATTACCCATGTGAATGGTTTTGGATTCCGTCTTCTCTGTGAATGAACATTTCCCCAGCCTTGGATTTCTGTTATTCGGCTATGTCTGATCTTAGCAAGATTGCGATTGTGAGTTAAAATCTCAGAAGTATTCTTTTTTTACAAATCCAATACTTGTCGAGCAGATAACTAGTTTGATTTATATATCCGTGTAACCAAGGATAATTACCCTTTATCAGGGCTAGAATTTTGCATTCCGTTTTAAATGTGCCACATGCTAACTTCATGGAGTGCCCCCTAGTCCTCCTATTATCCAAAAGAGTAAATTACCAATTCGCATTTTCCTGTTCTAGACCTCGTATCATATCCCCCCTCAGCCATCTCTTCTCCAAGCTGAACAGCCCTAATCTCTTTAGCTTTGTAATGATACTGGCAGTTGGGCGGCCCTACTGCCAGCAGGGACCCTCACGGGGCCACACTCAGACCTGCTCTAGCCTCCACCTTAAAGGCAGCAAGGCCAGCCCTATAAAATCCTCCCTTGTTCTCAGCTCAGGGTCTCATCATTGAGTTGCCCTGGCTCCTTGCCGTGGCTCTCCTTGTGGTTACCTTGCCTCGCCTTTATGTATACTTTGCCTTGTTCTTATGTTCCTTGCCTTTTCTTTTCCTGTCTAGGGCTCCCGATAGCCAGTCCTGCCTGTGTGTTGCCTGTCCTGCCTCTGATCTGGCTAGGCCTCCTGGTGGCCCAGCTTGTCGATTTTGTCTTTCTTGGTATGATCCCTCCTTTGCCCTGCAGTCTGGTTCTATTTGTTCTGCCCTTGTTTTACCTTGTTCCTGCCTGTGTGTTCCAACCTTATTTCTTGCTTTACCTAGGTTCCCTGGTGGCCTTTCTTGTCTTTGTGTCCTAGCCTTAGTCCTTGCTCGGTTTAGGTTTTCCAGTGACCTTTCTTGTTTGGGTGTGCTTTCCCTTGTGTTGCACCTTGTTCCTGCCTTGCGCTGTGTTGAGCTCCCCTGTTCCAGTATTATTTTCTGCCCAGACCTTAGTCTACCTTGTTCCTGCCTGAATCCTTGCTCCAAGAGCCCTGCCGGTGAAGTCCTGCCAGCACCAGAACCTGCGGGCTGAACCCAAGGGAGAGGCAGCTGGCCAGTCAGAAGAACCTGCACTGCTCTACCTTTGAGTTCTGTACTGCTCCTGCTGGAGGGAATACTTTGCACTGACCTGCCAGACATTCTTAACCCTTTCCTGGAGGCATACATAACCATTCTGCATCTCAAAATGTCCATAATGATGACATATAAGACAGATTTGCATATATGGGTTCTACAATGTATGTAAAGCAAGTTTACTTAACTGTAAACAGGATTCTCCATAGAAAGCAGGATGAATTTAGCCATAACTTGTAGTGATATAACACTGATATGCACCCAGCTCTCAGAGTTGCGTAAACATTTTACTGAGCATGCGTAGGAGTTCCTTGGTCTCTTCCAGAGTTTAAGCTTTAGAAAGTAATCAACTTTTCAGCGAGGTGGTCAGGTATTAAGTATGGATAATTTATCCTGCTGTCTATGAAGAACCCTGTTTACTGGTAAACTAACTTGCTTTCTCTTTTGACAAACAAGCATGAATTGGCCATAATGTGTGAGGAGTACTAAGTTGAAGGTTGCATACTGGAGCAATTTCTTAATACAATCTGACTCCACCAAATGGCAGTTGGATTACTAGGTGAACAGACTGCATAGAACTGCTTGTCCAAAGTTAATGTCTCCTTGGGCATATTGTCCAGACACTAGTGAGTCGTGAAGGTGTGAACAGATAACCAAGTAGCAGTTTTGCAATCATTGTCAATTGAAGTGGACCTGAGAATGGCCATTGAAGTTGTCACTATTCTCATGTGATGAGCCTTGACAGACTCTGTAATCTGTACACTAGCCAGCGCGTAACAGTGCGCCATACAGTTCACTATCCAAGTGGACAGAGTTCATTTGGCAGCTGCCTTTTCCAATTTGTTGGGATCAAAGGATATGAATAGTTGAGAAACTTGATGGTGAGATTGCATCCTTTTTTTTTTTTAGGTAATACACCAGTGCTGTCTTTCAGTCTAAGCCGGGAGTGAATAGCCCATTCTCATTTGTGTGCATGTGGTATTGGAAAGAATATAGGTAGCACAATACCTTGATTAATGTGAAATGCAGTTACCACTTTCAGAAGGAACTTGGGCTGAGTTAGAACTATCCTAGTATGAAAAAAACAATGTATGGTGAATATGGAACCAGAGTCTGTAGTTAACATTCTTTATGCCAAAGTGACAGCCACAAAAACACTTACCAAGTGAGAAACTTCAAGTCCACTGACTCAAGAGGCTGGAAAAGAGGTTTCATGAGTTTAGGACTACATTGAGGTCTCAAGGCATTGGAAGTTTACTGACCAGAGGTTTGGAATGCCACAGTCTTCTCATGAATTTTGATACCAATGGGTGGAGAGTGATTGGAGCCCCCTTCCATCTGCTAGTGATACACTGCAATGGCACCGAGATGAACTTTGTCTGAAGAGGTGCCAAGGCCTGAGGATTAGAGGCAGAATAGATACTGAGGCAAGTCCCTCGGCTAACAGGAAAAGAGATCCAGCTAGGTGGTCCTACGCCATCAAGAATCTCTTCTATTTGAAACCATAGGATCTTCCAGTTGAAAATTTCCTGGTGGAAATCAATACATCAACCTCTTTTGGAAGGCGGAGACTACTGCACGTTCAACATCCATGCTGTGAAGGCCAGTGATGGCAGAGCCTTCCTTCCTCCTATGTGATGAGAGTCTGAAATGTTCCCAATGGAACTCAACACTGAACTGAAAGATGGATGAAATATGGAAACCACACTTGCCATAGCCAAGCTGACTCCATAAGAATTATTTTTGCATTGTCCCAAAGGACCTTCTGATAGTCATGGTGATCAGAGAAATTGGTGGGAATGCATAGAGTAGACCAACAAGCTAGTTCAGCTGATCTGTAGCTGCTTAGATGCATGAGGCAGAACGTTTTGACATTCTTGTTGACGTCTGAGGTGAACAGTTTGATCACTGGTTTTCCTTAGCGACTGAACAAGTCATCTGCTTCATCTTGGTTCAAGGATCACTCATGCGGTTGCAACATTCTGTTGAAGCAGCCTGCCAACATATTTTGGACCTGGTCATTGTGATGACGAGTGAGTGCCCCTATCTCTTGGTGGAGGTGTTGGTTGACAGTCACTTGATGCATAAGATGTATAGTGAGAGGCCTGTCTTTAGAACTTATTTTATTTATTAATAATTATATTCCGCCTTTCAGCCACTTCAAAGCGGATTACTTTCAGGTATTTTGGTACTTCCAGATTCATCCATCAATGAAGGGGGTTGCTCTGATCCCAGAAGTCATAGAGATTTATTTGTACATTCTTATATTCCGTAACTTCCATATATTCTTGTGCGGATTGCTTTTTAAAATCAGGCCCATAATGTGGACTTGACACAATCTTGTAATTTGGATTTTCCTCTATATAGTTTTTCTTTTCTAATATTATTTACTATCGTGAAGATTTGTGTTTTGTTATGGTTTACTTGTAAATTTTATAAATGAGTAAATTAAAAAACAAAACAAAGAATACAAACTCGCACCAATGACACAGATGGTGCCTTAGTCTGCTTTGGTCTGGGTAAAATAAATAGCTCAGTGCCATGCTGATCTTCTGTGCCATGAAAGACAATGGGTCCTACGCCAATGAGGCTATGTCCCACCTTGTCATTGAGGAGCAGCCTGTTCCAGTGGAGCCCTGCATTGATTCCACAGATCTTATCTTTGGCTCTGAAAGGGCAGCCTCAAAGCTGCTTGGGTGCTTTTCATGGAGCCTCGTCCAGGGCTCAGGCTTCTGTACCACACCCACTCCCTGACCTTAGTCAGATCCGGAGGCCAGCATCACAGGGTGGCGAGCTTTCCCATGCATAAGGGACTGTGAGGAGGATGCTTTCTATCTCAAGCTTCTTGTGCCAAGAGTCTGATGATGCTTTGCTTTTTGATGAGGAGTGGCTCTGCTGCTTGGCCTCGCATCATGACTTTGGGTTCTCACCTGCCAGTGCCTGCACCTGGCAGGTACTTTGGGTACTCACCTGCCAGTACTGCATCTGGAAGATGGAGGCCAGTAGGGCCTCCATCTTCCAGGTGCAGTACTGCTGTGCTCTGGGGGACATCCGACCGCAGCTGTAGCAGTTGGTCTGGGCTCAAGTGAATACAGATGGGAGCGTGTATTTGTAATGGACATCTGGTGCCAACAAATGCAGGCCTTGAACCTGCTTATCCACAGGCTCTTGGCCTTGGGCTTCTCCATACTCTTCGACATCATCTCGTGATTTTGTATTTTGGGGTTTTTTTTTTTTAGAATTTTAAAGTTCTGTTTGAGGGGCTACCAAGACAGCAACAGAAAAATTAGAAAGTAGAACTATGCCCCCAAAAAAATAGAAAAAGTTTGAGAGAGAGCCTGGGACACATCTGTGCTTCTCTCTGATAAAGAGAGACTGAGGGCAAGGCCGCGCCCACGTGCAGGCTTAGTAAAGTCTTTACTGAGCTCCGAGAGCTGGGTCCATGTTGATGCCATCAGATGATGTTCCCATGCATTTTGGCTAATTCACGCCTGCTTGTTGACAGAAATCTCTCTCATGCTATACTCATTATGGCTGTCCTGGAAGCCAGCCTGGTTAGGTGGGTCTCCAGGACAGTGCGGAGAATCATTGCTCGAATAGAACACACATATGTCTGAGATCGTACTTATGTGGGTGCACTTTCCATAGTGGATGAGCTCCTCTGGAGTATGGATCAATGAAGAAAATGCTATAATTCTCTCTCATGCAGATGAAATGTGTATTGATCAGCAGCGAGGGGGCCGAGGTCCTGTTCTACTGGACCGATGAACAGTTTGAAAGAAACCTGTGCAACAGATTTGGGCTTTCTGAGCAGGATAGGCAACAGGTAAGGATTAGTCTAACTTTATTGGATAAAGCTGGAGCAAATTTCCTTCTTTTTTCACTCAACAAGATGAGCACTTGCAAAGAGGTTGTGATTTTAAGGATGGGGCAAAAAAAATGTTACATTTGCAGATATTTTGCATGTGCAGTAAACTTAGCATTTGTACCGAATTTAGATATGTGAAAAAATTGCACAGGTTTCCACCACTATGCAAAGAAATCCTACTTGAAAATCATTTTCTTGTACAATATTGAAATTTGCACAAGTTGGGGCCAATACACAAGTTTGTTGTGAGGCAAAAATGTAAGCACAAATTAAAACTGACCCCAATGAAAGACACACGGAGCGTCTTGCAGAATTTTTATCTGCTGTTTGTCTGGGTCTCTATCAGTTTCACTATCAATATGAACAAAGGTTTCTCCAGCTAGAATGAGCCCCAGAATGAAGCACTCAAGCTCGCAGCACCCTCAAGACCAGTCCTGATAGCTGTAAGTTCGGTCAATTGGTCATTTCTTGCGTGTGCCTCTTGTCTATGAATTAGCTTATTTGTTTGACTAACTTGAAGGACATCCGATATTGAAATGCTGTTTGCTGTCTTAGGCTTCGGTGGAACTTGCAAAATCTCCTAGCTAGGGATAGAAGAGACAGTTGAGTTTGGCGGGTTGCTTCACTCTTGCTTCTTTATCCTAGGTGTCTGCCCTTGGCGACAGCATTAACACCCTCTTTGCACCTTTGATCATTTCCTGTACTACTCTGCTGGAGAAGCTCAGTGATACCTACACCTGTTTCACTGCTGAGAATGGACATCTCTGCGTTCTTCACCTGGTATGTGCCCTGAAGATCAAAATAGTCATGTGCAAGGCCTTTCATTGATGCCATAGTTGGTAAAATAACAGCAACGTTGCTTCCATACACCTTAGAATGAATAAGTAGCACTAGATGTGCCAGAATTTGTCTTGACATCAGAAATAGCTGTAAAGATGCTATAATTCATTTGAAGAGAATCAGAAAGTAACTGTTAACATGTTAGGATCAAATCTATAAAGCATTGAGATGCTGGTAATGAAAAGTAAATTTACTGGGATATGCAGTTTCTCGAGATCAGTGTAATCCAGAAGGAAAGCTAAATATACTAGTGAGACTACAATAAATGTGGACCATTCATTCAGGCCGATGCAGTATCCGCACGGGAAAAACATGCGCTCATAATGGAGTGCCCGTTTTTTTTCTAACGCGCGCCCATCCACCTCTGCCAGGTGCGTGATGCAGTAGGCAAATGAGCCGCTGCATTAAAAAGGTGGTGCTAGGGCAAATTGGGCATCCTTGGCACCTCCTCGGCATTAGGCGCCCAGGAGAAGTTGCTGTATGCATGTTAGGAAAACAGTTTTACAAGCATTTGTTTTCCTAACTCGTACACAGCCATGGGTTAGGAAAACAGACGCTCGTAAACTGAGTATCCGTTTTCCTAACCCGACTGCTGTCAAGACATTTTGTGTTATTTTTTTTTCACATTGCTGCTTTTTGTAGTTCATCCGACTTAATATCCCCACAATATTAAGTCTGAGAAACCACACAAAAGCAGTATTTTCTGCTTTTCAGTTCAACTTAATACCAGCTCTGGGGCTGGCGTTAATTTTTGAGTGTTAAAATGTGTGCGCCTAGCCCATGGTTATTTTTTTACATCTGAGGGTAATAGCTAATAGCCTCATCATGACATTTAGATGTGGTGAGTGCTATTAGCTATGCCCTGATTTCGACATGCTGATCCCCTTATTGCGTCCATAGCTCCCAATGCAGTAAGGGGATCAGCGTGTGTCCAACCGTGGGTTAACGTGTGCGCTAGCCTGAGCGCACGGTATTGCACCGGCCTGATTAAGTATTAGCTTACTGCTTCAGATCAGCTGGTAAAAACCAGTCAAAGTGTTGTAACACACCTTAGAGCAGAAGGTTTTGATCAGCTGCTCCTACTGTTGTATAATGCCCTACTTAAGAACTGAAAGAAGCCAGCTTTAGTTTGACACTGCAGGTGATTTAAGGCCATTTTTCCTTTGGTGTGATCAACCCCTGTGCCTATTCACAGTTTGGAGACTGCCTGTTCATTGCAGTGAATGGCGATGGGACAGAGAACGAAGACGACTTGCGCAGAAAACTTTATGTTCTGAAACGGCTCACTGAGGCCCACTTTGGACTGGTTACCTTGGAAGGCCACCTCTTTAAAAAGGAGTACGTATGCACAGTCTGAAATGACACTTCTGCTGTAGATGGGCCTTTGCAGACAGTTTTGTTCTTTGACCTTAAGGTGGGAGATACTAAAGGAAACTCTGAAATTGCTGTAATCCTCCACAAACAAATACCTTGAATGATCTGGCTGCTGCTTGAACTCAATTTTCAGTGTATAGGGAGATAAGTTGTATGGAGGCTACTTGCAGGCAGCATCTGGCACAGAATTTTTCAATTAGGCAAGATCTGTCACCTAAGTTCTTTTACAATGCAGCTTGTGGTGTCTACCTTGATGATTTGGATTCTGCTCAAAACCCAGACATTTTTGCCTGCCTTTGGATTGCCAAGCAGAGGTAGCAATTAGGCAACTGGAAGAATGATGAACGGAATGTACCTCCTGATCTTTTTACAACTTAGCAAAAAACTTGGACAGTGTCCACAGAAAATCTGATATACATAAAAAAAAATAACAATTTTAATTATAAAGTAATGCAATAATTTTCAAGCAAACTTTTGATCAAATAAACAACATGAAAAAATACAAAATCAATGCATAAAACATACTTATAAGCAACATTTTATGTAAGTCAAAAAGATATATCAATATTAATCCATACATCAAACACCCCCCACCCACAGCACAAAACCCAACACACAACTGCATACATGCAAAACCCACCCAATAAAATATACAATATTATATTACAACCCGCTACTGCAATCACATGTATGTACCAGCTACAACCCCTTGCACAGTAACTTTCTCTTAAACAAAGAATTTTGTCTATTGCTTGAATTAACACCCATGATGCTGCTACTCGGATGTGAAAACACCTTTGATTATGACTACTTCAATCTTCTCCTAAAGCTATATCTTCCAAATGACCACCAAATGAATAAAGGATCTTTAAATCAACGCTGTTGTGTGGCACCAACACCATCTATAGCAATCTTTCAAAAATCGACTCTCACTATCTAGTGTTATGTAATGGCAAACTAGAACATCTATTAATACTGCCCCAACTTTTCCAACTTAACCAACTATGCAACTGTGGTCCCTTCACAGTTGAGGTTGATCAAGTTTAGCAAAGACTGAGGAAACTATGGATACATTTTGTATGCCAATATTGTGGTAACGTGAGGAAGGCGTAAGCTGGACATTAACACATTCAGCTATTCTCATAGAAACATAGAAATGATGGCAGAAAAGGACCAAATGATTCACCCAACCTGCCCAACAAGATTATGTCAGTATCTGCTGCACTGTTCAGGTTACCCTCGTGCTTATTAGTTTCCCAGACCATAAAAGGTAGTGCTCCCGGATGCTGTTTGAATCCAGTTTCCATTATCCCTTGCCATGGAAGCAGAGAGCAAAGATGGAGGTGCATCAAAATTATCAGGCTTGTTGTTTAAAGATAGGAAAAGCCACATCAGCAAGTTGCTCCATGCTTATTTTTCCCCAAAACTGTAAAAGTTGGGGCCCTCGGTTGCTGTCCGAATCCAATTTCCCTTTTCTCACTGCCTTTGAAGCAGAGAGCAATGATGGAGATGCATTAACAGTATCAAGGCTTATTTGTTAAGGGTAGCAACTGCCACACCAGCAAATTACCTCCATGCACCCTTTTCTTCATTTCCATCCTCTAGCCTTTAGGGATCCCCGGTGTTTATGCCTTGCTCCTTTTTAATTCCTTCACTGTTTTCGTCTTCACCTCCTCCGGAAGGGCATTCCTGGCATTCACCACCCTCTCCATGAAGAAATATTTCCCGACATTGGTTCTGAGTCATCCTCCCTGGAGTTTCATTTCATGAACCCTAGTTCTATAGATTTTTTTTTTCCCAATGGAAAAGGTTTGACAATTGCGCATCTTTAAAACCTTTCAGATATCTGAAGGTCTGCATCCTATCTCCACCTCCTCTCTTCCAGGATCTACATATTCAGATCTTTCATCCTCTCCTCATAAGTCTTCCGATGCTGACCCCATACCATTTTAGTTGCTCTTCTTTGGACCGCCTCTATCCTGTCTTTATCCTTTTTGAGATAAGAGTACCAGTACTGAACATAATACTCCAGGCGAGACCTTACTGGATATTCCTCTCTCTATACAGCCCAGCATTCTTCTGACTTTAGCTATCACCTTGTCACATTGCTTTGCTGCCTTCAGATCACCAGGCACTGTCAAACGAAGATCCCTCTCCCAGTCCGTGCACATTAGTCTTTCACCGCCAATCACATACAGCTCTTTTGAATTGCCGCATCCCAGATGCATGACTCCATCCTTCTTGCATTGAATCCTAGCTGCCAAATCTTTGACCACTCTTCAAGCTTTCTTAAATCACTTTTTATTTTCTCTTCTCCTTCAAGCATATCCATTCTGTTGCAGATCTTATTCACAAACAGACAAACTTTAACTTCTATTCCTTACACAATGTTGTTCACAAACATTTTGAACAGAACTGATCCCTGTGGCACTCCACTTAACACCATTCTTTCTTCAGAGTAAGTTCCATTTACCATTACACACTGTCTCCTTTCAGTCAAAGGTTTGCAATCCACGCTACTACCTTGGCACCACTTCCAAGCTTCTCATTTTGTTTATGAATATCCTATGTGGGACCATATCAAAAGCTTTACTAAAATCCAAGTAAATCACATCAAGCTCTCTTCCCTGATCCAATTCTCTAGTCACCCAATCAAATAAAAAAAAATACAATCAGATTTCTCTGACAGGACCTTCCCCTGGTGAATCCATGTTGCCTTAGGTTGAGCAACCCACTGGATTGTAGATAGTTCGCTATCCCTTCCTTCAGCAGAGTCTTCATTAATTTTCCCATCAGCAAAATGAGGCTATCCAGCCTGTAGTTTCCAGTCTCCTCTCTTCTCCCACTGTTGTGAAGCGGGATCACCACCGCTCTCCTCCAGTCTTACGGCACCACTCCTGTTTCCAGGGATCTATTGAACAGATCTTTTAGCTGATCTGACAGCACATCTCTGAGCTCCCTTAGTATCCTGGGATGTACCTTATCCAGCCCCATGGCCTTGTCCACTTTCAATTTTCCTAGCTCTTCCATTACATTTCTTCTATAAACGGAGTTTCGTCTTCTCCACCCCCATCCTTAGTCTTGTCAACTAGCGATGGTCCTTCTCCAGGGTCTTCTTTAATGAACACCGAACTGAAGTATTTGTTCAATATTTTGGCCATTTCTTCATCTCTCTCTATACATTGATCTTTGTCACCTTTCAGTTTCACTATACTACTTCGGACTTTTCTTCTTTTACTGATACATTTGAAAAATGTTTTGTCACCTTGCCTTACCTCTTTGACAACCCTTTCTTCTGCCTGACTTTTTGCTTTCTCGATTTCTTTCTTTGTCTCCCCAGTTTCACCAAATATTCTTCCCCGTGTTCCTCTTTTTGAGATCTTTTATATTTCTTGAACACTGTTCTTTTTGCCTTTATTTTTTTCAGCCACCTCCTTTGAGAACCAGATCGGTTTCTTATTTCTCTTACTTTTGTTTACTTTTCTAACATATAGATTTGTTGCCTTTGTAATTGCTCCTTTTAGTTTGGCCCACTGTTGTTCCACCTCTCTCATTTTCTCCCAGTCTTCTAGTTCTACTTTGACAAAGTCCGTTTTTTTGAAATTCAAAACTTGGGTTTTTGTGTGACCTCTTTATTTATTTATTTATTTTATTTATTTATTTCTTTTATATACCGACGTTCGATCGAGATATCACATCGGTTTCCAGATAACTCAAAGAATAGGGTAGTAACAGCCCTATTTTACATTATAACATTGTAATAAATATAATAAATTGTAACATTGTAATAAATATAACAAATTATACAAATTATAACAGGAATAACATATCCTATTTGTGATATCAAACCATACCGTTTGATCAGTGGTGCTCAAGTGGGCACCCACCCGGAGAGTAGAGACATTATCTCCGTTGGTGAGTCCAAGTCGAGTATAACTCCCTCCCTCGTGGGTTCCATTACCATTTGCTCGAACAGAGCCCCTTGTAGGGCATCCACTATCTCTCTACTTCTGGTAGATTCCACAGAATGGATTCTCCAGTCTACATCCAGAAGATTAAAATGTCCAACAATCAACACTTCCCCCTTCTTTCCCACTTTATAATGTCTTTGATCAGATCTCTATCTAGTTCTTCCATTTGAGTCAGAGGCTTGTAAACACCATCATCTTTTTTTTAAGACTGCCCATGATGCTTCTTCTCTACCCCTCGTTCCTTGCAGTACAGTTGCTTTGATATTGTTTTTGACAAAAAGCACTATTCTTCTCCTTTTTCTGTCCTTCTGTGGAATTTGAGTAAAAATATCTTTTTTGGGGTTCTTAAAGGTCTCTATATTTGATGGATTGACTATTTGGAGAGCACAGTGGATATTCATAAAAGTAAAATATTTTTTAGATTTTGTAGAGCTTAGTAAGCATGTTGTGTTCTGAGTTGCTATTATCTTAAGTAGTGAATGTCCAAACAAAATCTAATAGTACATCTTGTAGTCAAAATATGTAGCGGGTTACGTGCTGACTAGAAGGATGGATTGTGCAATGTTGCAGCAGACTTTGCAACTGACACCTAGCATGATATAATTGATGACACCTAGTATGTATGAAAAATGGGTGTTTCAGTATTTGGACTTGGTTACAATGGGACAATAAATGATTGGCAGCAGACCCTAAATTAGGTTTGTGGATTGGACCAATTATGTGTCAATAACAATAATGATGTGATGTAAGAATGCTTGTCATCAGGGAATGAAGCATTGATTGGCTATATGCCCTATTAATAAAAGATATTAGAGATGACCTCCGGAAGCTAAGGGCAGATTGGATATAGAGCAACTGTGCCGTAGCCATGTAGAATTTTATCCCTAATAAATATAATGAAAAATGAAGTGTTGCATATCATTTCTTTCTCCTCTAAAGAAAAGGGAAACTAAAAGTTGCTTGATGGAGATATATAATAGCTAGGCCCTCCCACTGCTGTAAATAGGCTGGGAAGTTGTTTTTTTGTTTGGATCGTAAATTTTTTATATGACACTTCCTTAACAAGTTATAGCCCAGTATGGCCATATCCCAATCATGAGAATCTGTGACCCATGTCTCCGTAACAGCAATAATGTCCAAGTCCGCCTCCACCATTAAGAGGAGGCAGACTTGGACATTGTTGAATTGCAGGTCTGTGATTTTTATTGCCAAAACTACGAGCATTTGTAATCATAGCTTTCCCATTTTCTTCCCTTGATTTGTTGCACTTCCTAGTCACCAAAACCACTTTCTGTACACCAGGTTTTGAGCCAGGAATTGAAATTAACTGTATGGCATAGCTTCTCATTTCCCTTTCCAAAAAGGCAGTAGTCTTTGCTGTGTGTTTTATCTTCTTTCCTAGATTTTGGAAATCTTTTTGTACTTCATGGATTCCATTTCTTTTGAGGTTATTGGTTCCCAGATGGATGATAACATTGATATAAAAGTTCCTACTTTCTTCTTCAATGACTTTGACTATCTGGTTTGCATTTCTACTCGCTGAGGATCCTGGAAGGAATTTAACTGTTGTGTTAAATCAAAATGTGCTCCCAAATTGGTTCCTCTGATGATCGAGTCTCCCAGCAGAAGCAGCTTTCTTTTATGACATTTGATCCCATTGAAGGGTTTCTGGATGCATTGTGTGACTTGTCTTTCAAACATCACTTCAAATTCTCTTTCTGAGGTTTCTTCGTTCCCCAATGCAGAAAAGGCATTATTGAGGGGTAACAGTGGGGGAGAATGGGTGTCTCTTTATCATAGGCCTTATTCTGCCAGAGCCCACTGTTATCCAGTTGTTCCTGGGTTTATCAATCCTGGATATCTGACATCTCTGTGGGAGTGGGGGTTGATGCACAGAATGCTGCAAAGTTGGGGAAAGTGGGTGTCTGTCACATGTCTTGTTCTGCCAGAGCCCACTGTAAACCATTTTTCCTGAGTTTCTGAAACCTCTGTGGGAGATGGGTGAGAGATACTGGATGGTTCAAGGAAGGGAAGGTTAATTGAAACCTATACAATTTCTCCCTTGGATGAATCGGCTCCATTTTCATTGCAGACAGCTGAAGGCAAAAGGTACAACCTTTGATTCCCCTAATGATAGGCCTTGGGACATAAGCACCACAGTTGATGCATTGAATGAAAGACATTTTGTTACATTATCAATAATCCCTTAGGTATGATAACATTTAGGTTCTAACGAAAGATGTGTAATAGGTATTTGAAGTAACAACTAACAGTATTATTGTTAGCCAGTAAAAATTAATAGGTAGAATATGAAAATCAAATTTTACAAGCAAAATGATGGTTTAAGTTACTATTATCTGAACTGTAAGGAACTACAATGTAATGAGAAATGAAGTTATTGAAGATAATGAACTATGAGTACAGGGAAGACTTTATAAGAAACGTAAACTCAGGGTTAGGTGGGTAGAGGGGGAGGGTGGAAGGGAACTAAACAATTGAGATTACTTGCAGGAAAAAAACAATTTCACTTAAGCTTGTAGCTGCCTCTCACAGGAAGATCTGCAGACAATGGCTAATTTCTGCTATCAAATACAAATTAATTCTACAAAGAGCCCCTCCCATTAGACACACTGATGATAAATCATATGGGACTTTTTTTTCTTTTCTTCTTTTTCAGCCCCAATACACACGTCTGAACTTTTGTTCACAAGTAAAAGAACCCCTCCCTCAAAGGCACAAATTATATTTTTTGAGAGTGTCTGTATTGACACATGGGAGTCAGGTAAAATCATCAGGTAATGCGCATTACCGGAGGATCTTCCCGCCATGTTGAACCCCAGTTTAACGTGGTGTGTATTGAGCTAATGCTATGTAGACTATGCCATGCTACGAGGTCCGTGCTGAAGTGAGTATGGCCATTGTAGCACAGCATATTTCTAGTAGGCACAACCTCTGTGCTCTAAGCCACCCAAACTTAAAGGGCCGCTAAGCACAGGGGGAAAATGGGGCTCCCCTTCTCCCCGAAATGAGAAAGTGACAGGAGGATGAAAGCAACCGATTTCCATCCTGCCGCTTCACTATGCGGCTTTGCTGTCTTGCATTTTGAACCACACGTGCAAAGTGTAAAGGCAGCAAAACCGCCACTGGGCAATGGGACCAGAGGAGTGGCATAATGGAGAGAAGTTACTCTTCTCCTGCTTCCAGTTCCCTGGTTCTGAGGGTGAGGGAGGGAAGACTCAGGATGCTGCCTCTCCTCCTCACCCACCCATCCTTCTCCCATGTATTTACCTGGCAGTACACGGACCTATTTGGCAGGCTAGAAGTGAACTATACATGTGTAGGTATAGTAGAATTTACTTAGCAATGTGGCCCAAGGTAAATTTAACCGCAGTATTGCTATATTTAAAGTACATGATGACATTCAAAATGTATTTGATCACATTATTTTTTTGATGCAGTTGCATTTGTAACTTAGTAACGGCGGCAGAAAAAGACCAAATGATCCATCCAGTCTGCCCAGCAAGTTTCTTATGGTAGTAACTGCCGCTCCGTGCACCTCATCCTCATATTTCTGCAAAAGGTAGTAACTGCCACTTTGTGCTGGTTACCCCCAAGTCTTATGTTAAGGGCAGTAATATTTACAATTAAAAACCAAGCAACTGTCAACCCCATAACAAAATTACTGCTAGCAACATTTTTACGGGGTGAGCAACCTTCTTGATAATTCAGACAATATACTGCTTTGAACGTGCCTTGCTTTTGGACTTGGCCATAGGAAGTTGTCCTGTGCTTTTTCCTTAATGTCTGTATATCAGTATCCAAGTCAGTAAAAGTCTGGGCCCAGCATTGGCTGTCATCTGAATCCAGTTCCCCTTTTTCACCCATTTTTGGGGATACTAACATCACATTAACAATGTTGCACATCTGCATTAAACAAATGCAGGTGTTAAACATGTAAGTTGTAACCCATCTTAGTGCATAGATCCTACAGTAAAGTGACCTGTGAATACTGAGTTGACATTTTAAATGGATTCCGCTCTTTTCTTAAATTCTTTTAGAATACGCCCCTCTGATTCACAGCAGCGAATTCGTGTA
This sequence comes from Rhinatrema bivittatum, assembly GCF_901001135.1. Taxonomy (NCBI): domain Eukaryota; kingdom Metazoa; phylum Chordata; class Amphibia; order Gymnophiona; family Rhinatrematidae; genus Rhinatrema; species Rhinatrema bivittatum. Next base: position 258,487,003 of record NC_042621.1, read on the forward strand.
TGGAAGATGTTCCAGAGTCTTCTCTTGACGTACAGCCGACTTAGGGAGGAAGACCAGAGCTTTGCAGTTGAGGTAAGCCTTTTGTCAATCACTAATTAGATTTCCAGAGTACACCTGATTGGTGGTGAAGAGTAGTAAATTCATGCAGACACATTTTGAAAACTCATAGGTCACAGTTTGAAGCATCGATATATTTGGGATAGTTTTATGACCAAAAAGTGTGTGTAGAATTTTTTTCTCTAAGCCTATCATTGTTTAGGTACTTCCAAATTTAAAAAGAGCTCAAAAATCAATGTTATCTAATGGATCTAATTTTCCGATGTTCACCTCGGAGAAAGGAGACCATTAATTATTTTATCATGAAAATAGAGACAGTTTCCCTAGAGTCTTGTTCTTCAGTCACTTTAGCATAAGCTGACATTGGAATCCTTTTATGTGCAAAGCATATGATAACTCTCTCTTTATATTTATATATACTCCATTCTGGATCAGTCTTCAGCTCCAGTATAAAATCTGGAGTATGCAATAGAGAGCAACTCGTCATCTTCTAAATGTGGTATGTATTTGAAGTATGGCATTGTCCTTTTCTCCACCTTCTTCCCAAACGAAGATAGTAACACAGTAAGTGACGGCAGAGAGAGATCAAATTGGCCCATCCAGTCTGTCTAGCTGAGATTCTTCATCTTTTGGTAGATGAGCACATACATTTCCATATACAGCCTAGTACCATCTCTTTCCCCCCCCCCCCCCCATCCCTCCATCAATTTGTCATCTTGATCCTCACTTCTGCCCTCCATATCTGCCAGAACCCTGCTCAAAATCAGTTTAAAAGTGCTGGCCTCCACCACCTTCCACCGGTAGACTATTTCAGATCTTGTCATCAACTTTGAGTCTTACAAGAATAATACTTAATCCAACTCCCAGGCCTCCTTCCATGTCTTATTTCCAAGTTTTATAATTGCCACAGCTACCAAAATTAGCGAGAATGTCTGGGACAAAGTATACCCCAATCCAGCCTTGCCAAGATCACTGAGATTTTGGTTTTAACCATCGTATATCCTTGCAGGTCACCCCAGCTTCTTGGAAGCCTGATATAGTTGTACCACTACTGTTTAGTGTTGTAACTGCTGCTGTGTGCAAAGAGATCATAGATTACTGTTCTTTAAGATCTGATACAGATGGACATATTTAATACCCTGTTTTAAATGGTAATAAAAATTAAATCTGTAATTTTTCATTAATTTTTAACAATTTTTTTAAAATACAGTTTATATATTACTTCATAAATTGTGTGTTCATTACATTAAGGTAGGATAGATATATGGTTTCATATAAACACTCAAACTAGTCAATTTTAAAACAAGCAAGAGTACGCCCATATATGTGCATATTTGCACATGAGTGAAGATACGCTAGAATTTTCAATGGTGCATACACTTACGTGCATATGCTTTAAAATCATGAACCACGCATAAGTCTGCTCCTAATTTTAAGAGGTTACACAAGCACAGCTATTGTGCATGTGTCTTCAATAGGACCATGTTGGCTTTGAAGTGCATATGTCAGCGAATTTTAAAACATGCTCACATGAGGCACATTCTCGGTTGTCTAATTAGTCTACCAGTTTGTCCAGTTAATAGCGAGGTCTTTCAGACCCTTCTGGTTCTTCATCCTGCAGGCTGCCCAGTTGACCCGGACCCCTCACCCTGTCCTATGTGCCCTAATACTTGAGATCTACAGATTTCCTCCTCATCAGGAGCAGCAGTAAAGTTACCCAGATATCTAGTGTATGCACATTGTGGGTTTCGTTTTTAAAATTTGGAGTTGCACGCGTAAGTCTTGGCCCCACTCTGGTACTACCATGCCCTGCCCCTTTTCTGCCCCCCTCGTGCTTCACGCACACACAGGTACATACGCGCATATTTTGTGGCTTTTTAAAATCTGTATTGCTCGTGCATGGCCCATGTACACGTATATGTGGGCAATTTTGTGCAAGCAATGCTTTTAAAATTGACCTGATAGGTATTAAGGTAATTGTTGTGAAATAATTTGATGTTGCTAGGATAATTGCATAAAGTCACTTACCCCATGAAATGTATTTAATATAGTTTAGCTGAATTTTCATAAATGTTTTTTAAATACAGTACCCCAAGAGACTGATTATCGAAATACCCAAAGGCAGTATAGGTAGACATCAGGTTTGAGTAGATAAGGGGATCAGCCAAAGTGAAGATAGCAATAGATTATTAGTGGGATATAATTATAGTTGGAAGAAAGTTACAAGTCTGGTCTCCCAGAAGTGCTTGGACTTCCGTTATTTAATACTTTATCCTGTCCATGATCTGGAGGAAGGAAACAAATAGCTATTACCTAAAGATGTTAACAAAGGCCTGCATGCTTCAGCCCACATACAGCAGACTCTTTCAGTAAAATCAAACCCCCATTACGGTGCTCTGTGTCACTAAAAGATTCTTCTGGTGTTACAGTAAAAAGGACACTGAGAGGTCCATATTCAAAAGCCATTTAGACGGATAATGTAATAGTTAGCCGTCTAAATGGCTTACCTAGCTATATTTAGCCCTTAGGATAAATTCTAGCTGGGTAAACAGAATTTAGCTGGTTACAAAAGGGGGCATTTCAGGGTTGTTCCAGGGAGGGATTCAGTTATCTGGCTAACCTAGTTGAATATCTGGTATATCCAGCTAGGTTAGCCGGATAACTTTAGAGCTGCTCAGAAACATGCTGCTCCCACCCTGCTTCCGGCATCACCACACTGTGGAAGCATAAACTTATGTTAAGATTAAGTTTCCAGCGCTACCTCTAGTCGGGGAGCTAGATGTAGCCAGATAACTTTAAGCAAGTATGTTCAGTGGGATGTTTACCCAGATAACTTGTCCACTAAACAGCCTACTGAATATTGGCCTCTGAGTACCTAAAATGCAAAAAAATCATAGCAATTGCCAGGCTGAATTCTCCCTGTTGGTATGAGCTTGCTGTAAGTCTGGTAAAAGAAAGCGTTCTGAAGGAGGTGAATTCATAAAACATAGAAATGACGGCAGAAAAAGACCAAACGGCCCATCCAGTCTGCCCAGCAAGCTCCCACACTTATTTTCCTATACTTATCTGTTTCACTGACCACCAAGTTCAGGGCCCTTGTTGGTAACTGTTTTGATTCAAATTTCCTGCCATCCCCTGCCGTTGATGCAGAAAGTGTAATCTTGGAGTTGCATCAAAGGTGAATCATAAGGCTTAATGGTTAAGGGTAGTAACCGCCACATCAAGCAAGTTACCCCAATGCTTGTTTACTCAGACTGCACAGATCAATGCCTTGTTGAATGTTATCTTGAATGTAAATCCTCTTTTCCACATTTCTCCCTGCCGTTGAAGCCGAGAGCAACACTGTATATGCATTCAAAGTGAAGTATCAGGCTTAATTGGTTTAGGGTAGTAACCACCACAATAAGCAAACTAACCCCACGCTTATTTGTTTACCCAGACTGTGTAGTTCAGTCCTTGTTGGTTGTTGTCTGAATGCAAATCCTCTTTTCCACATTTCCCCTTGCCGTTGAAGCAGAGAGCAATGTTGGAGTTGCATTAACCGTGTGAAGGCTTATTGAGTAAGGGTAGTAATCACCAGGTAGTAGCCATTACCATTCCATCAATTCATGAATTTAATAAGAAGTACAGCTCAACTAGGAAGCCAGTGTTTCTATATAGACATGGAATGACGGTATATAAAATGTCTAAATAGATTTAAAGATTTCACCAAAATCCTTTACAAGATACAGTACCTGACAGATTTTGAAAGATTGGTCTTAAGCCCTTTCATAAATAGGGGTCAGATCTCTATCAACTTTTCATGGAGGAAAAATTGAGGACCGCTTGAAGGTAGTAAAGTTCCCGTGGGCAAGGGATGCCATGTGGAGGGTCCCCTGTTCAGTTCCCGGATTGCGCCTTCGGTATTGTGGGTCAGCCGGGGATGTGGAAGCGATGTTCACAGCCCCTGGGGTAGGGAGTCCTGCTCATCGATAAGGGTGACTCCTGCTGGCCAGATTTAGAGCCCGTGATACAGGCTTCCAGAAGGAGCATGGTGCATGGCTCCAGGCCTCAGGACCGTTGCTGCAGTGACCAGGCTGTGAATAACAGGAGGGAGGGAGGGAGAGGCTATTAAAATAGGGGAGAGATCCCTGGGTAGTAGTGAATGAAGGCTTAAGGCTCCAGATCTCACTCAGCTCTGAGTGAGCTGGAAGAAAAAGAAAGAAGGAACTACTGAGCCCCCACCCTATAAAAAAAATAAAACCAAAGGGGTCACTGCAGCATTTGTAAAGCAGAGCAAAGAGCAGCTGCTTCTCTTGAGCATGTGCTGCCACTCACACTGAGAGAGGGCAGGGGAGGAGCACCAACAGTGATGCAGGCGTGAGGGTGGGGAGGAGCACCACCAGTAATGCAGGCGTGAGGGTGGGGAGGAGCACCACCACCAGTAATGCAGGCGTGAGAGAGGCCTCTTCCTCTCTGGCAGTGATTTTCAAGACCTGCCAGGTGATTTTTTTTTTTTTTTTTTCCCCCTGGGACCTCTCCTGGTGACTCGCAAATACCAGGTAGCCACACAAGCTATGTGAGAGACAAGTACAACTGCCACTGCACTCCAGTATGCAAAGTCTCAAAGAAAAAGGCAGTACATGAGCTTTTAGAGAACATAAGAACATAAGAAAATGCCATACTGGGTCAGACCAAGGGTCCATCAACTCCAGCATCCTGTTTCCAACAGTGGACAATCCAGGCCATAAGAACCTGGCAAGAACCCAAAAACTAAGTCTATTCCATGTAACCATTGCTAATGGCAGTGGCTATTCTCTAAGGGGCAGATTTTATAAATCTGCGCACACGCCGAAATCGGAGCGGCCTCGGAGGGAACTTTCCTTCTGCCCCCCCTAAACCCCCCTACCTTTGCGCGCGCTGGGCCGGCTGCCGCACTCCATGTTCCGGTCTGGGGGCTGGTCCGGAGGCCACGGCCACGCCCGCGGCGCCGCCCCCGAAACGCCGCATCACTCCGAAAGAGTAAATAACCGATTCACATCTACCCGTTCTAGACCTCTCATGATTTTAAACACCTCTATCATATCCCCCCTCAGTCATCTCTTCTCCAGGCTGAACAGCCCTAACCTCTTTAGTCTTTCCTCGTAGGGAAGTTGTTCCATTCCCCTTATCATTTTGGTCGCCCTTCTCTGTACCTTCTCCATCGCAATTATATCTTTTTTGAGATGCGGCGACCAGAATTGTACACAGTATTCAAGGTGCGGTCTCACCATGGAGCGATACAGAGGCATTATGACATTTTCTGTTTTATTCACCATTCCCTTTCTAATAATTCCCAACATTCTGTTTGCTTTTTTGACTGCCGCAGCACACTGCACCGACGATTTCAATGTGTTATCCACTATGATACCTAGATCTCTTTCTTGGGTTGTAGCACCTAATATGGAACCTAACATTGTGTGACTATAGCATGGGTTATTTTTCCCTATATGCATCACCTTGCACTTATCCACATTAAATTTCATCTGCCATTTGGATGCCCAATTTTCCAGCCTTACCAGGTCTTCCTGCAATTTATCACAATCTGCTTGTGATTTAACTACTCTGAACAAATAAAGCGATTTTTTTACTCCAGCTGCTCATGTGCGCTGGAATGCTCTGTGGTGAAATGCAGGGCTGCCTTTGGTGACTTTGTACCCAGCTCACGTGTGCAGCTGGAGTAAAGAGTTGTATTTCTCTAAAGGCTAGTGTGCTTTTTTTGGGTCTTTTTTTTTTTTTCCTAGAGCTCTGGTTGAAATCCCAGAGTTTCCAAGCTGAATGCAGAGATAGAGCTGCCAAGTTACCCAGTTCCAGGAGAGAGATTGTGTGCCAGTCATAGATTTCTGACCTGCCCTCCCTTGATGCATTCTGGTACCTACAGCACTGATTTCAGTGAGTGGACTCGAGGAATACAAATATCAGCAGGCACTGGAGATGTATCTTCCAAACAACTCCCCTCCTGGAAGTGGGTGACAGTCGGCTCTACATTAGTTGGTTGCAGAACTCTTCATATTTACTGAAGGCATTCCTCTGTTTCTCTCTCTTAACCTCGGACAGCATTTGGAGATGGCAGAGCATTCTCTTCTGGCAAGGACAATCCACCAGCAGAGCCTTGGGTGCTTATGATGCATGGATACTTAAAGCCATTTTTTTCTCCCCTCTTCTTCTTCTTCTCCTTTTCTACCTTGTCAAAGGCAGTGGAACGACTCATTCAGCCCCAGCTGTCAGAGCAGTGCATCGAGTTTCTGGACCGCCAGGTTATCCAGCAGATCAATGGCAGTTCCGGGCGAGGCGGTGAAGAAGTTGTGCACGCCTTCATCCTTGTTCACACCAAGCTGCTGGCATTTTTTTCCAGGTGAGATGTTCACCCTTCACATTCCTTTGGCAGGTGCTTCTCTCTTCTTCTTTCTGGATATAAACAAGCCTACAGGAAATGAGAAGGCCTGCCTGGAAAACAGGAGTGCCTGGAGAATGCTCCCTAGAGGTACAACACCAGGAGAGTGAAAGCTGCATGAAGCACTGTGGGCCAGTATATCTGGCCACCTTCCCCGGGTGCGCCATCTACTCTTATTGCACTGATGTGCTCTAGCTGATAACTTGGAATATACTCCTGGGGGAATTCTACACAACTGTGCAATGTAGAATTTGCACAGAATTTGTCTCCCGCGCAGAATTCTGCATTTGTTGTCCAGAGTGCAGTGCGGGGATCAGGAGTCAGCAGGTGCCTGCGCAGGCTGGAAGAGAAGCTGGAACAGTGTCGGCCTGTGCTGGCTGCAAGAGATGAGGGAGCAGCAGCAGGTCGGCCTAGGTGGGCCGGAAGAGAATCTGCGTCAATCCGTGAAAGCCGGAAGAGAGGAGGCTGCATCATCAGCCTCTGTTTGTATTGCCCAAATTGAAGAGGAAGCAGTCGCGGGAGGCTGGTGGAGCCTGAAAGAGATGGGTGGACAGTGCACTGGGGGGGGAAGGGCAAAGCAGATGAAAGTTTGGGATCAAGGCTTGTTGGGGGAGTAGAGAGAGGAAGCTGGGATTCTTCCTAGAGTGTGAAGAAAGAACTGGAGGAGGAGGAGCAGAGAGAGAGTTGGGGAGGGAAGCAGAGAGAGCTGGTGCACAGTAGAGAGAAATGAGGAGAGGGATCAGGGTAATGGAAGCAGAGAGAGAAAGATGGGAGGTCTTGCTGGGGATGAGGAGAGAGAAAACTGTGAGGAAGGAAGTTAGAGCGATGGAGAGGGCAGACAGAACAAGCTGAGGGTCTTTCTTAGATTAGAAGGGGAAGAGAGGTGGTGAGAACTGGAGAGGTTGAGTATGATGGGACAAAGAAAGAAAGCTGGTGGGGGAAGAGAGAGATTTGGCCCCTGGGGGGAGGGGGAGGTAGCAAGTAAGCTTGGAAAGTGACCTGAAAGTGAAGTGGAGGAGAAATCAGTCCTGGGGAAGAGGTTCAAACCAAAGATGGGGAGAGAGCTGGTGAGGGGAGAGAAGCCTGGTGGAGGGTGAGAGCAATCTAGTGAGGAGGGGGTGGGGACAGAGCTCCTACATTTTTCTGTAGAGTCCCCACTAAGCTCTTTGATAAGGTGTACGTAATGGGTCTCTTGTGGATTTGCCAGTCTCCTAATTATGTGGTCTGTCATCAACCAGTTGTATTTTACATGAATAGAAACATTTCTTTGCTTCCCTGGTGGCATGATTTTTATTTTACAGCTTGTCATATGTTTTCTCTTTACACTATAATCACTGAAAGTACTGCAGTTGACATTCTAGAAGCCCCAACCCTTTTTGGAAACCGAGGAATGTCTCCTGGTAGATACCCAATTGGTTTTCAATGGTGCTATCTGTTCCAGTGTTAGATTCCAGGTTTTATTCCATTCTGTGATCCGTTCCCCTAAAGAGAGGGTCTTGGAATCATCACAAAAGGGCGGAGTGGTGGGGTCTGGTAACTTGTGAACATATAGGCTCTTCACTGACATTTGGCAAATACCATTTCCCCCGTTCCTGAGAGCAAGAGAGCCCTACAGTAATTAAGGAAGAACTCGCTTAAATAATGGTCAGACCAAAGCAAGATTCAATGAGCAAGGAATCAGATTCGGTCAACATTTTTTTAGACCTAAAATGAGAGGTCGATGAGTTGTTGAAGTCCAAAATCCCTAGTACTTCCATGCTCTGTGGCTTCAGCATGCATATTAAAATTGGCCATAATTAAGCCACTACTACCCAAGACTACTGGGCCAGATATTTACACACAGTAATTCATCATATCAATTCCTATCGGACACTAACGAACAACAAATAAATAATAATCTAGACTATGGATTATCCAGTGAACATGTAACTAAATCTGAAAACACAATCAACCCCCCACCTCTAATATAAATGATCTTGATTTCTGATAGAATTCATACCCTGGAGGGCACAACTGAGAAGCACACACCTTGTCCCCTACCTCTGTCCATGACGCTATATATCTTATGTTTTGCAGTTTGTGTTCCAAAGCTAAATCATATACTAAATGCTTTTTGGCTTTTTCTGATCATACGTGAATGCTACCTTTAGATTCCCATGATTACCTACCTGATTTTCTGCCTTCCTCCCCAGTGGAGGCTGACTAAAAGTGGAAAGTGGCCATCTTTGTTATCCCACCTTCTTCCTCTCTTCCCTCTTTCTCTTCCAAAATACTTCTGTAAGGCATTGTACAGTCTCTTGTTAGCAAACCATAATAATATACCAGCTACTTCAGAACCTCCTTCCATTCACCTGTCACTGACATTTGCGTCTATGGAGTCAAGGTTCCACTTCAGACCTACGCACAGGGCTCCGCAGAGGGGTTCACAATGTGGCAACACCTCCTTCAGTGAGCCGATGGCAGGATCTGCAGTTTGCCTGGTCATCTGATGATGTCACTGGGTGGAATCGCTCATCCCACGGGTTAGGTCAGGCCCTAGCAGAAGCAGCTTCATTCATGGAGCAGAGCACCATCAGTCAGTTCAGAAGATCCTCCAGGGTAAAGTCAGTGTGCTGAAACGGGCAAACAGCAATGAGCTAAACGCTTCCCTTCTTCAAAGCATTTTTCAGAGCTGTGATCAGCTATGTCCAGCTCCTAAAAATGATATCCTCTAATTATTAAAAACAATCATAAACAGATAAAATATTATAAGTATCACTAAGCAAGCACATGGAATATCAGCCAATTGTAATTTGGTATTGATGACAACCAAGAAAAACCAAAATACAATGATTGTGTTACTCAGCACTCTATAATAATTTTCCATTGACCAATTCTAATTCTAAAAAAAGAAAATTTCAACTGCAAATCTATCTGTATTACTCCTATTGTGTATAGATCCTGGATCTTATGTGACCATTCTGCATGCATAGTATGCAGTTATAGGATAGAATGAATATGGCAGGATCCTTTATTAGTTGAGTTGTGTCATGAATGCTTTTTTCCTGTTATGTTCTTTAGGGAGTAATAGTAGTATAAGAAAGTTAACACCAAGTAGGAAGGAATACACTAATAATTATTTGTATAGCACTACCAGATATATATTTACAGTGCTGTATAGATCCATGGAAGTGACCGTGCCTTCTCCAGGCAGTTTACAACTGTTCAAGGCACATAGACAAGACAAATTAGAGACTTTAAGTTAAAATTAGCAAGGCCATGATCGGGAGAATCAGAGCCACGGTTTAAGGTTTCAGAGTAGGGTTTTTAGGAAGGATTTAATTGAGGAGAGGAACAACTTTAACTGAGTATAACTGCAAGAAACAAGGCCTCTGCTTTTCCAAACAGTCTCTATAAGAAAAGCAAAGAGTAAGTGTAGGGCGGAGAAGATGGGCCTGCCCAGAGTACTATGCAAATTCACAGGAACTGCACACAGCCCACCCGTTAAACAAAAACTTAGAAAAAAATGTTAAAGCCAGCAATCAAAAACCAATGAAGAGGTCAATATTCAGAGAGCCGGGAAAGGACACATTTAAACAAGGTAAGGTTAGATGTATAATCAGCATGGCTTACCCTGATAAGACTGGCGCTGAATGTATGTGGATAGAATCACACGTGTAACTTTACCCTGATAAAGCCGGGACAGCTGTGCTCTGACTAGACGCCTGCGAGCAACTTTAGCCAGATATCACTCTATACGTGCCCTCGCTGGCTAAAGTTTACCTCTGTCCCCAGTGCACTTTCCCTGACCTACCCTCCTTTTGTCCGGATACATTTTGTGCACAAAGAATTTCTGGGGAGGGGAGGAATATTTGGGCATCTGATTTTGTACGAGAAACTCACTCACCCGCACAAAGCCTTTCAATATCGACCTCCGCGTAACCTCTCGGAGAATTACAAATTAGCACGTCAAAGAAAAAAAATCCTAATAAGAAATCAGGACTGCACCTAAGCATACGAAGGCAGGTGCATAAGAAACTGTTTCCTTTCCCCTGCGTTGTCTGGGGTAGAGAACTATTTGGTTTCACTTATAAATTGCAGGAGAGCGAGGGGGAGGACTGGAGACATTCCTCTGCAAGAAGGTTTGATTTTCTACTCTGTAAGTACCGCAATAGGCAGAATTAATTGTACAGTCTTGATAAGCAGAACAAAACAGAGTGGTGGTTTTTTGTTCATTTTGTATGTTTACTTTTTTTTTTTTTTTTTTTATGTACACTGTTCCTAGGTTGCCCCCACCCCTGGGGTCTGTTTGACCTCTCCCACAGCACTGTTGGACAGGAATCCCCTTAACTCTGGTGGTGGCAACTGCAATGATGTAGAAAACAGCAATGAGTCTTGCTGCATTTTCTCACTGAGTGCATATTCTCTGCACTGGATTAAGTCTATGAACTAAGGGGCATTTTCCCCACTGATGCACAGCAGCAGAGAGCCCTTTTGTATGTAGGCCCCTAACTCTTTTTGCCCGGCTCCCTTGCTTCCTCATTTTTGTCTTTCAGTCGGAATGCGAGCGCCGTGAGACCAGCAGATCTCCTCACCCTGATCCTCATTGTTCAGGACCTGTATCCTAGCCTCGGTGAGGCACAAGACCTAAACCCTGAGGTACCACCAGTTCTCTATGGCTCTGCATGTGTAGCACACGTATCGGGGCCTGTTCTCACACTTCTGCGTATCCTTTGGCAATATATGGCAGACAGTTCTGTCGACCTTCAGCCAATCTCCGTAAGGCCTTACCCTTGTTCAGATCTCATTTGGAAAGTGTCCTGAACCAATTTGGAAGTGAGTTGTACTTGGGATTTGAGAGTAAATACAGTGTTCAGTTTGTCAGTTGCTCACTCCCAGCTGAGAGAGCAAGTAAGTTGCTGGCAGTTAATTCAAATCCTGACCTCCACATTCCTTCATGGTATTAAGCTATCTGATGGTCCTCATCTCCATCGCTGTGAATGTGATACTCCTGCAGAAGAAGGGGAAGTGAACCTCCTGCACTGTAGTCACATTACTGGGCCAATTTTCAAGGAAAGCTGAGAGCCTAAGCTTTTTGGTTGAATATTTTCTTAACTTTGGGTGCCTAAAGCTGAGACACCTGCTATTCGCCTACATTTATGTGCCCAAGTGAAATGCCTAGTGCTGAAAATCAGCATTAGCTGCCTACTTTACTCCCCTGGCCCCTCCCACTTTTGTAGTTACCTAAAATTAGATGCTCAGGGAAGAGGGGGTTTTATGCAGGCAGATCTGGGTGCCTACTTCTTAAGTTATGCTCCTAGATCTTTTGAATCTCAGTCCCTACATCTTTGCTGTTTCTGCGAGGTTCAGCCTCCTGATCTCTCTAGCCTTGTAGCTTGTTATCTTTGTGTTGCTTTCCTTTAATTTATTGATGGATGTGACAGGCTGTACAACCAACTGGAAGTTTGCAAAACATGTGTATGCTGTGAGTGATTAAAAATGACCCTAACTTGTCAATGTCTGGGGTTAACCTAACCTGCAGCCTGAAGAGACCCTGAGAAGACCGAAGGACAGCGAAACGATCCCCGTTCCAGAGCACGGAGGAAACTCCTCTATGCATTGTACAATAGGGACAGATAGGAGAGAACAGGTATGTCTGGGTGTAGGGAATTATGGTTTCATTACCTTCCCCCACAGCCTCCTTTTACCTGCAGTTCCACACTATTAGAGAATTATAGTAGTCTGTCTATCTGGAAGAATAAATCTTTATACAGGAGAGATTACTGTAATAACTCTAGTAATTTGGCAAACACTTCTCATGAGCAAAACACATTGTTACAGAAACATGCTTGGCATCAGTTTATAAGAGCAATAGAATTACATCATCTTAGCTTAAACCTGCATTAGAGTGCTAATAAGTCATAGCTAATGAGCCCCTTGTTTCTCACCGTCGTTAAGAGTTCTCGTGACTGCCAGGGTGAAGTCTGTTTCTGGAGCTCGCTGTGACGTTTCCGCTTCCCTCAGACCTTGAGGCATGAAGCTTCAGGGGGCCCTTCTGTCACTGGGAAGCAACAAGAGGGGGGTGCGCAGCCTGGCTGCTCACGATTGCAGGGAAGCGAGGATCGGGCCTCTGCTAGTCTTCATCTTCAGCCCACAGGAGCAGCTGTCAGCACTCGGAGGGCTCTTGTGCTTCTTGGGATGGTTGCCAACCCGGTGCTGTCTCCCTCTCCTTTTAAGAGCTTACTTATCCGTCATTCATTAAGTTCTTGTATATTAATGGGAAGGTACAATTAAAAGTCTGATTTGCTCATCTTTTCGTGGTCTTCCAGAGCTCTTTTGTTCTCCTTCTCCCAGGTCAACCTCAGACCAGGGTGAGATGTCCCAGCTGTTCACAGATGACCGCTACTGATAGCCCTTCTGCACTTTATGACCTCAGGGGCCATAACTTAGGACACACAATGTTTGTGCTTCACACTTATAAGGCACTAAATTGTTTTATATGTTTTTCTTTGCACCTTTATGCAAGGCAGGCATCACTAAATTGTCCTTATGTTTTCCCTCTGTGCGCCTTCATGGCTGGCAGGGTGCTGTAAATCTGTCCAGTTGGTGACATACATGGCTGACATGGAAAAGTTTCTCGCATCTTTGCATTTGTCTGCAGGGAGCAACAGAGGCTCTTGTCATTTCACTGATGTCAGGGACTCTGTCTTAGTGAATCAGAGTTTTCTCCCACATCGAGAAGAGAAGGAGTCGTGAGATTGTGATCTTTCCCAATGGAGAGAAACCCAAGTGTTGAATCCCAAAAATGAGACATGGTCAACATTGAAAGACTGGGCCTGCTCGTGTGTCCCTCACTCACATGCTGGAGACTGAAAGTGTAAAACCTTTCTACAGTAAGATAGTAAATATTAAAATGAACAGTTACATTTGGATTAACGTATAACTGGATTCCCTGTACGTACCTGGATCAGTCCAGACTCCTGGGCTTTGTCTCCCCTCTAGCAGATGGAGACAGGGAAAGTTTTGATAGACTCTGCCTTATATACCAAGGTACCACCCACAGTCTACCAGTATTACTCTGTCTCCAGCAGATGGTGGAGGTGCAAAACTCACAGTCTGTACTGGTTACTTGGTAAAAAAGAAAAAACCAAAAAATCAGAATAGTGTTAGTCAGCTAGGACTTGGTTTAAATATAGTTTGGAACAAAAAAAAAAGAAAAGCATCAATAGATTGGGTGGAGTGTCCTGGGGCCTCCCAGGGGGTTGTCAGGTCCTGAGGGGACCATCCCCCCTGGTGTTTGAGGCGGCTGTGGCCAGGGTCGAGGCCCTTTGGTGCCAAGGTGCAGCAGTGCTTGGGGTGATACCGGGGAGCCCGGATCACTCATCCCAGCAGGACCACACCAGAACAGGACAGGATCTGCAGATCAGGTTGTAAAAAAAAAAAAAAAATTTTTTTTTCAAACTTAAGGGCGGCTCTTCATTACTTTGTGTTCGCGGCCACGGCCGGTGGGGGAACTGATTTTGGTACTGAATTGCGTCGCTTGCTCGCATTGTTAGTAAAAAAATAAAAAAAAATTCTTTTAATTTCAGTCTCCCTCATGCTGCGCCGGGCATCGTGCCGCGCGCGCGCCTCTCCCGCAATGGGTTGTGTACGTCCTGCCTTCCCGGGGGCAAGGGAACCTCCGCAGCCGGGGGGGGGGGGGTGGGGGTGATTCTCTGTGGGAGGTCGGTTGTGATGGCTTTCGGCAGTCGGCCGGCGTCTTCAGGCAGTCAGTTCCCGCTGAGTGCAGGAACGGGCGCCATTTTGGGAGCCTTCTCTTTGGCGGCTCAGCTCACGGTGGGGGAGGGAAATCTCTCGCCTCAGCTGTTGCCACAGCAACCAGCACCGAGGCCTAAATCCCCCACACTGCTTGCTTCAAACGTGCAGGGAGATGAGAGAAACGGATTCCACGGATTCTTCCTCCTCCTTTTCCTCAGAATTCATTTTAAGGCTCCATAAGGCCTTTAAAGCCAGAAAAGCAGGTAAGAATCAGTCTTCTAGTAAGACAGTCTCTTCTTCTCCTCCTTCTAAATCTAGGAAGCGGCCCTGGCCTGAGGGGCCAGGAGGGCCTGCAAAAGCAAAGCACCCCTTATGTTCTGTGGCTCCACAGACAGACTCGGACACATCCTCTGACACTGATGATCCAGATAGTCCGGATCTTGGGTAGAGAGCGAGGGGGACCAGCAGCAGAGTGCTGCCCGAGGGTCCCATGTCGTTGAGGGGGACGACCCTAAAGTGGTGCGCCTTTTCAGGAAGGAGGAACTGGGACTACTCATTCGCGCCATTTTAGGAGAACTGGGAATTGACGCTCCTCCGAAGGAGTCTTGCCTGGGATCTATGGACCCTGTGTTATTGGGCCTGAGAGGTCCTCCCACGTCCTTCCCTTTTCATTTTTCAGCTACGGACCTACTATTCAGGGAATGGGACACCCCAGATTTGGGGTTGAAGGTCTCAAAGGCGATGGACAAACTTTATCCTTTGCCGGAGGAAGCTTTGGAAATCCTGCGAGTTCTGAAAGTGGATGCAGCGGTGTCAGCAGTCACAAAAAAGACCACTATCCCAGTCACAGGATTGACATCCCTCAAGAACCTGCAGGATCGAAAGCTGCAGATGCAGCTTAAGAAAATATTTGAGGTCTTGGCACTGGGAGTCCAAGCGGCGATGTGTAGCAATTTTGCCTTAAGAGCAGGACTCCGCTGGGTCCAACAGCTCCAGGCCAATGATTCACTATCTGAAGAAGAAGCTCTTCAGACAGGGTGCCTCGAGGCGGCGGAGGCTTATAGTGCGGATGCCTTTTATGACCTGCTACGGATGTCTGCCCGGTCCATGGTCTCCGCCGTTTCAGCACGTAGATTATAGTGGCTACGAAACTGGTCTGCGGACTTTTCGTCAAAGTCACAGCTGGGGTCCTTGCCCTTTAAGGGCAAACTGCTGTTTGAACAGGAATTGGAAGATATGATTAAGTCCTTGGGTGAGAATAAGGTTCATCAGTTACTAGAGGATAGACCAAGGTCAAGAGGATCTTTTTCTTCTAGGGCTCGCTTTCGTGGAAGTCGTCGCCCTCGAGCCCCCAGAACAACCACTTCTTCCTTTCAGCAGAATGTGGGTAGACAGCAGTCATGGTCCCAGTCCTTTTGTGGATGACGTTTCGGTAGGCCTGGAAACTTCCAGCCTACTCCAGGTGGTAAATCTTCACAATGATGGGCAGCCGGTCCATTCCTCTGGTCCAGTGATAGAGGGCAGACTGTCTCTGTTTTACGAGGAATGGACCAAAATCACATCAGACCAGTGGACTCTTTCTGTGATAAAACACGGCTACGTTTTAGATTTTGCACGCCGTCTACGCCCTCGCTTTCTAGTCTCTCCATGCAGGTATGCCACAAAGCGTCGAGTGGTAAAGCAGACATTGCATCGTCTCCTCGATCTAGGCGCAATTGTTCCAGTTCCTCTGGCAGTACAATGAAAGGGTCGTTATTCCATTTACTTCGTCATACCAAAAAAGAGGGGTCCTTCCAGCCCATTCTCGATTTAAAGCGGGTCAACAGATGTCTTAGGATACCCTGCTTGCGCATAGAGACGTTACGATCTGTAATTGCATCAGTTTGACCGGGGGAGTTCCTGGCGGCTCTGACGGAGGCATATTTGCACGTCTGGATCCGGGAGGATCATCAGAGATTTAGATTTTCCATCCAGGGGCGGCACTACCAGTTTCAAGCTCTGGCCTTTGACCTTGCTACAGCCCCCAGGACATTCACCAAGATCATGGTGGTGGTGGTGGCAGCGCAACTGCCCAAAGAGGGGTTGCTGGTGCACCCATACTTGGACGATTGGCTGATTCGGGCGAAATCGGAAGCACTTTGCAAGCCAGCAATCCGGCGTTTACTGCAGTTCTTGAATGCACTCAGCTGGGTAGTCAACAGGGCCAAAAGTCATCTAATTCCCTCCTAATCGTTGGAATTTTGGGGGGCTTTGTTCGACACCAAACAGGGGAGAGTTTTCCTAACGTCCGACCGCATTGTCAAATTGCAGGGACAGGTAAGAGGTTTTCTGGCCAAGCATCCTCCGAAGGTCTGGGATTACTTACAGGTTCTAGGTTCCATGACTTCCACGCTAGAACTGGTTCCCTGGGCCTTCGCGCATATGCAGCCTTTACAATCAGCATTACTTTCCCTTTGGAATCCGGTTTTCGAACATTTCCATCGAAGCCTGCCGCTGAGTCAGCTCGGTCCAGCCTGGATTGGTGGCTATTCTCGGAAAATTTGACTCGTAGCGTTCCCTTGGTAGTCCCGGAATGGACGGTGGTGACCACGGATACCAGCCTCTCCGGCTGGGGAGCGGTTTGTCTGTCCATGCAAGGGCAGTGGTCCTCTGAGGAGTCTCAATGGTCAATCAATTGGCTAGAGACCAGAGCAGTCTGGCTGGTGTTGCAGGCCTTCCTCCCTCTCATCCAGGGGAAGTCGGTCAGAGTGTTATCTGACAATGCGACTACGGTGGCTTACATCAGTCTCCAGGGAGGAACCAAGAGTCAGCCAGTGGCTTTGGAGGCTCACCTGTTAATCAGCTGGGCGGAGTGGAACCTGGTCAGCATAGCAGTGTTTCACATCGCCGGGTTCGACAACGTTCACGCAAATTTCCTAAGTCAACATCATCTCGAGCCAGGAGAGTGGGAGTTGGCAGACAGAGCCTTTCAACTCCTTTGCGACAGATGGGGCACTCCTCACATGGATCTGATGGCAAAGTTCAGGAATTCCAAGGCTCCGCGCTTCTTTCCTCACCACAGAGTCACGGGAGCAGAAGGAGTAGATGCTCTAGTGCTTCCTTGGCCGACGGAGGTCCTGCTTTATGTCTTTCCTCCTTGGCCTCTAATCGGCAAAATCCTCAGGCGCATAGAGAATCACCCGTCAGACATGATCTTAGTGGCTCCAGAGTGGCCACATCGACCGTGGTTTGAGGATCTGGTCAATCTAGCGGTGGAGGGTCCCCTGTGGTTTCCGCCTCTTCCAAACCTTCTTCATCAGGGGCCCATCTGTTTTGATCAGGCCGATCACTTTTGTCTAGTGGCATAGCGTTTGAGAGGCACCGTCTAAAGGTCAAAGGTTACACCGATGCGGTGGTGACCACTTTGTTGAGTTTGCGTAAACCGTCGACTTCCCTTTCATATGCCCGCATCTGGAAGGTCTTTGATTCTTGGTGCGTGGACTGGGGGTTATGCCCACCCAGGCAACCATATCGGATATCTTGTGTTTCCTTCAGGTGGGGTTAGCGAAGGGTTTATCGTGTAATTCCTTGAAGGTGCACATGGCGGCTCTTGGATGTTTATGTGGTACCATCCATGGCGTAGCATTGGCCACGCATCCTGATGTCTCCTGCTTCCTTAGGGGAGCGAAGCATTTGCGCCCTCCGGTGAATCAGCCATGCCCTTCTTGGAATCTGAAGGCCTTTGAGCCTTTAAAGAGGGCTAATTTGAAAGATCTCAAGTTGAAAGTGGTATTTCTAGTGGCAATTTCCTCTGCTCGCAGAGTTTCCGAGCTTCAGGCGTTGTCATGCAGAGAGCCTTTCTTGAGGATATCCGATTTGGGTGTCTCCTTACAAATGGTTCCTTCATATCTTCCAAAGGTAGTTTCCTCCTTTCATTTAAATCAATCAGTGGAGCTCCTGTCCTTCTCCAATCTGGACAGGTTGGATCCTCTCTCTAAGGACTTAAAGAAGTTGGATGTGTGCAGGGCTCTGCTGCGGTATCTGGAGGTTACCAACAGTTTTCGAGTCTCAGATCACCTCTTTGTCCTCTGGAGCAGTCCGAAACGAGGGAATCTGGCATCTAAGACCACAATAGCCCGGTGGCTAAAGGAAGCAATAAATTCTGCGTATTTGCTACGGGGTAGGCCTTTGCCAGTAGGGCTTCGGGCACATTCTATCCGGCCTCAGGCGGCTTCATGGGTGGAATGTCAACAGATTTCACCGCAGGAGATTTGCAGAGCATCTACATGGAAGTCCTTGCATACCTTTGCGAGGCATTACAGGCTGGATGTCCAGGTGCCAGGACCAGGAAATTTTGGAGAGGATGTGCTGAGAGCGGGCCTCTCCGGAACCCATCTCAGGTAAGGTCAGCTCTGGTGCATCCCAGGAGTCTGGACTGATCCAGGTATGTACAGGGAAAAGAAAATTGGTTCTTACCTGATCATTTTTGTTCCTATAGTACCACAGATCAGTCCAGAGTCCCGCCCATTGCATGCATGCAGGTAAGGGAGAGTTCGCTCATTCAGTATTGGTTTACTTTCTGTAAGCAGATCGATTTTGTTTAACCTGTTTTCTTGGTTTGGGTCACAGTTGGGGTTAGTGATCCCATTCGAGTTTACGGTTCCTGTATATAGTTAGTTTGGTTTTGAACCATTCTGCTTTGACATTAAGTAATACTGGCAGACTGTGGGTGGTACCTTGGTATATAAGGCAGAGTCTGTCAAAACTTTCTCTGTCTCCATCTGCTGGAGGGGAGGCAAAACCCAGGAGTCTGGACTGATCCATGGTACTACAGGAACGAATATTATCAGGTAATATTCTTTTTTGATCTTTTATTGCTCCAGCATGACAGTTACCCACAATATTCTCTTTTGCCATGTAACCAAATTTGTTCAATGTACTTTCCTCTACCAGTATTATACGTTCTATGTAAACCAATATGATGTGCAAACGGTTATCGGTATATAAAAACACTTAAATAAAATTGTTGTATATGTGCGCTTCAGTCCAGACAGGTCCCATTTTTTTCAGATATGCTTATTTATTAATGCAAAGAATGGTAATATGAAGCTTATTGCTACTTGTGGAAATTTTGGCGAAGAGACGTGATTGCAACTGTCGTTAGGGGTAGTCCCTCCTGCTGTAGCTCTTTTGCAAACCTAAGTCGGGGGATTGCTTTTGAGTGCTTTTCGTACTTTGAAGACTTAACTCATGAAATAGCCAACTGTTTGTGACAGAAACCTGAGGATTTCCAATCTGTTTACAAAGCTCGATGGTATCAGGAACCGATCTGAGCATTTTCAGGACACACACTGTTTATATATATATATATATATATATATATATATATATATATATATATATATATATATATATATATATATATATATATATATATATACAAGCCGTTAAGCCCGTTAAAACGGGCTACATCCCTCTGTCTCTCACCTCCCCCTCATTCTCTCTCCCCTCACTCTTCACCACCCCCTACCTCCCTCCCTCACACTCACCCACTCCTCCCCACCCTCCCTCTCCTCTCACTCAGTCCCTCCCTCCCACTCAGTCTCACTCACTCCCTCTCACTCACACTCAGCCCCACTCACTCTCACTCAGTCCCACTCCCTCCCTCCTCTCCCTCCTCTCCCTCAGTCCCACTCCCTCCCTCCCTCTCACTCAGTCCCACTCACTCCCCCCTCACTCAGTCCCACTCCCTGTCCCACTCCCTCCCTCTCAGTCAGTCCCTCCCTCTCTCTCTCCTCCCTCACTGCTGCCGCCCGTCTTCGCCGCCGCCACTGCGGCCCCTGTCTCTCACCTCTCCCTCATTCTCCCTCTCCCCCTTCCACTTACTCACATCCCTGACTCTCACCTCTCCCTCATTCTCACTCTCCCCTCACTCTTCCCCACCCCCTACCTCTCTCCCACACACTCACCCACTCCTCCCTCCCACTCACTCAATCCCTCCCTCCCACTCAATCCCTCCCTCCCACTCTCTCTCTCCGTCCCTCTCAGTCCGTCCCTCCCTCTCACTCAGTCACTCCCTCCCTCGCTACTGGCCGCCGCTGCCGGTACCGCCGCCGCCATGTTTTTTGTTTTTTTTTTACGCTGCCTAAGACCGACGTGCTCGCCCGCACATGCGCAGTAGAGCTGCTCTCTACTGCGCATTTGCGGCACGTCGGTCAAGCGTCGTTTATCTAGTTAGATTATATATATATATATATATATGAGAGAGAGAGAGAGAGAGAGAATTTTCTCCAATTTGTTTTAAAAGTGCTACTTGCTAACTTCGAGTGCCCCCTGGTCCCTCTATTATCTGAGAGAGTAACTTGCACGGGATTTGTAAAGTCATTCAATAACATTTTCACTGTTTTGTGATTGCTGTATTCTTTTTGTCATGCAGTATTTTGTGATCCAAAACTTTTGACAGGAATGTATTGTCAGATCACAGGCAAAAAAAAAAAAAACCAGAACGAAAGCAGTGAATTTCTGTGTTAATCAGATTGAAACATAGAAGCAGAAAGCTGTTTATGGTGACAGTATTTAGTATAAGAGCTGGTACTGCAGCGTGATTCTTGGAGCAGAGACTCATGGGCCTGGACATACCTCTCACTGGGCGAATTTGCCCAGGCCGCCTAACCGCACTGTTCAAAACACATTTTTGCTACAGGTAAAAGAATTTGAGTAAACAATTGGAAACAATTTGTAAAAAGCAAGAGAAGAACACCCTCCCCCTTCCCCACACACCTTTTACACAAAAAAACCCAGCACTGCCACCCCTCCCAAAAATAAGTCATTTATTTTATGTTACACAGTCTTGTAAAAGAAAGGGGCTGGCATGAGAGCCACTTCTAGAAATACAATAGGAGCTTCCAGCATGTGGCGAATTTCTCTCCAGATTGGAAGATATATATGGTAACATAGTAATGACGGCAGAAAAAGACCAAAATGGTCCATCTAGTCCGCCCAGCAAGCTTCCCAAGATAGTAACTGCCGCTCTGTGCAGGTTACCTCCATGTTTCTCTTAAGGGTAGTAACTGCCGCTCCGTGCCAGTTAAGCTTTGTTTATTCCCATCCTCTAGCCTTTAGGGGATCCACAGTGTTTATCCCATGCCCCTTTGAAATCCTTCAGCTTTAATCTTCACCACTTTCTCCAGAAGGGCATTCCAGGCATCCACCACCCTCTCAGTGAAGAAATATTTCCTGACATTGCTTCTGAGTCTTCCTCACTGGAGTTTCAAATCATGACTAAATTGTTTCCAATGGAAAAGGTTTGTTGTCAACCATAGATCATTAAGGGTGGGCTAGGAGGTAACCTGGCTGTCACCTCTCCTCGGTGAAGGTAATAGGTCAAAGGGCATTTTGGCCACCTTTCCTGTGGGTACTTGTACTTCTTGCCTTCAATGAGTACAGGCGTTCGTGAATGCAACAATGGTTGTTTTTTGTTTTGGTTTTTTTCCCCTGGAGCAATTTTCAAAGGGAAAGTACGCGTGTGCTTTACTTTTAAGAACTGGTGCAAAGTCCAGAGGGAAAGGAACCCACAGTCTTTAAAGCTACCCGCACAGCATTTGAAATTTGCCCCAAATATGTGTGGGGAGAAGGGGTTAATTTCCAAACTTGTTTTATAAACATTCAAAGATTAGAAGGTGGAAGTTAACAGACTTAAAAAAAAAATTAAAATTCAAAAAAAAGCAAACTATAGTGATGGGGGGGTACTTTGATTTCCTAACACAAGAAAATGTGGTCCGACTGTAGATATATGGAATATTTGATGTCCAAAATTGAAACCTGTAGCTTGAGGCAAACGAGTTCACACAGGGGCCAGGTTTCAGCGTTGAACCCGTGTAATTCCGCTGACGAAGCTTGCCTGTCCTTGGCGTGGGATACGGTAGCACGTTGTCTGACAACACGTGTGCTTTCAGCTGTATTATCAGGAGCCATTCCCAGGTGCCTGTTTAGGTCAGGGGGAGGAACGGTACACGCGTAAACTGCATCATGAAATCTGCATGCGTTATTTTCATGAAGGTGCAGGTGTGTCCACGGGGACTTTCTACACGCTGTGAGTTGTACCATAGAAGCGTGCGTGCCCTTCCCTTTGAAAATTGGCGGCAAGCGTGCTCTGTCTTTTCCCCAGTATGGATGGTTTGAAGATCGCCCCCATAAGGGGGTCAGCTGCTTTTGTAATCGCCTTTTTAAAAGTGGGTGAATACCTGATAACATTAGTTTGCATCAGGCAGTCCTCGTGTTCATTCAATCTGCAGAACCTAAGAAAATTCGTTCAATGAAACAATTGCACCATCTGGTGGTGATAAGAGAGGTCGCGCCAGGTCTTCAGCACCCACTTCCTGGTGTAGTAGTAGTTAGACTGCACCTGTCACTTGCGGCCTTCTGTTCCCTAGAAGCTGGAAATATGTGATGATCTTTTTGAAATGATCAGTCAAAGCATGAGCGGCGCATGCCACACCGTGTGCACAGTAGGCATTCCCAGCTGTTCTCGCAATTTCTAACACCCGTTTAGTGCAATAGACTCCACGTTCATAGCCTGCTAGTCAGGAGATTGTTGCCTCGTAGTTCTGTAGTGCAGGATTGCTGACGGACAGAAAATAATGACTCTTGGCCCATGATCTGCTGTCACTAATCTTCTGTATTCGGTGGGTCCATAATCCAGAAATACTTTTTGATATGCACTTTCTTTTTTTCTTTTTTTTTTGAATAGGAAGCTGAAGGCTCTGCATTACCAGAGCAGTATTACACTCCCGATGCCTCCCCCAGCAGAGCAAACACAGGTAAGACCTAAAAGAAGCAAATAATCCTATAGGGATAGATTTGCAAACTGCACATGCTGTGTGTGAGGTGCACATGCATGCACATTTAACGTTAATTTTCAAAGAGGGAGGTATAAAAATTTGCATACAGAACATGCAGTAAAACGTGGGCAGATACTTGCATCTGCTGTTTTTGCAGACTAATTTTGGCTGGGAAATAGTGCACGTGTTTTTGCTAATGTCAAAAGTACACGTACCATTTTGCTCTCTTGACCCATTCAGGCCCTTAGGCACACCTCTTCTTAACCTGGCTAAAAGGCCCTGCGTCGCAGAAGCCCTCTTGTGCAGAGCAATTTCCAAGTAACCCCTTTACTTGGGTACATCGGTATTTTATCTGGATGAAAGGCTTTTGAAGTTCGCCACGGTAAGGTGGAAGGGCAGCTGAAGCTAGTTCTTGGGACATGCTGTGTGCTTCCAAGTACAAGGGGGATTATGTGGGCTGTAAACATACAGTGTAAGAGGTCAGAGGCTGCCTTAGTTCAGTGCCTTGTGTGGTAAGATTTTTTTATAGTCCTCTGCTGGCCAGGGTGGTGCAAAGCTCTCTGATGAAGCAATCTATGCAGTTAATCCACAAAACTCAAAAGGGGTAGATTTTAAAAGGAGCACACATGTGTCCATGTACACGGGGTCCCCGGCGCGCGCATATGGATGCGATGACTTTATAACGCGCGCGCGCTGGCATGCACGTTATAAAATACGTTGGCCGCGCACACATGCCCACTGGATTTTATAATCCGCGTGCGCATGTGCGGGCGGCACGCACAGGGAGGGTGAATTTTAGTAAATTACGCACGGTGACACAATTGGGCCTTCCCCAGTTCCCTCCCAGCCCGCTCTAATTAAGGAGCGGGCTGGGATGAAACTTTCCTATCGCTAACCCTACTCTTCCTAGCTTTTCCCCTCTCCACTCCGACTCCTAACCTAACCCTAACTATTCCCATTTTTTTTGTTTTTTTATTCACTGCTCCATCTGAGCAGAAGCAACTTCCGCACACCGGCCGGCTTCCATCCCTCCACGCCCCTCCCAGCCCGCACCTTTTTCAGGGCCTGGCACTTGTGCATGTATCAGGACATAACGCGCGTGGCTGGGCCCTTTTGAAAATATGCGTGGCATGCGCAGGCCCCGGCCGCATGCGAAGTCCCGATTTTTATGCACTCGGCCCTTTAAAAATTCGCCCTTAAGTTTGCACTTTCCATAAGGTAACAAAAGGCTAAGCAAGAACATTAAAATATCCCAGAGCTTGTAAGCCTGGGGAATAAGGCCCAGCCCGTATTTCACCATCACATTGTCGCAGGGAGGCAATGTTAACTTCCACTAATTCTGTCCTTTATGCCTGGATACAAATTGAGGTCCATGTTCAAGTTCATAATCCGTTTTCAAATCGAAGGAGGGCTAATAGGAGAATGAAGTCAAGACATTATCCTTATATCAGTTAAATGATTTGATGTTCCTTGATTGTTTTCACTGACCTAGCTGTATAGTCTTCCTTAGTTACTGACTGGAGAGATGTACAGCAGGGCTTCTCTCACGTGGTTGGTGAGCTCTTTTGCAGCTCTTGCAAAGAGTGGTCTGTACGTTTTAGATCTTTTGGGCGTATTCTGTACAGCTCTTTAAGGTATATCTTTCGGACATACCCAGCCAGTTGGGTTTCAAGATATCTACAATGAATATGCATGAGAGATATTTGCATGTACTGCCTCCACTGTATGCGTATTCATTGTGCATATCCTGAAAACCCGACTGGCTCGGTGTGTCCCAAGGATTGGGTTGAGAAGCACTGCATCAGACGATGGGAAACAATATTGCCTCAAATGCAGTTTTAACCGGCCACAATATCTTCTATATTACATGAGCTGTATCAATAGCTGTGAAGGTTCCTGTTTGATTTCGCTCATGGAAACGGGCTGATGCACAGATATCATTGCGTTTGCACAAAAATATAATTGAAGAAATTTTAAGAAATGGAGACAATCAATGTAAAGTTTACACTTTTTGAATTCTAGGAGCTGTGGATTGGTCCGAGGACAGGGTTCCTATTTTTATGTTTGCTGATGCTGAAGTGCAGGTGAGTTTATTGAGAGAGAATCACTGTGGATGGGTGAAATTCTTAGGTTCCTGACACTGGCTTTTCTGAGGTTAATGTCCAGATGAGATCATTGAACAGAGAATAAATGCAGATGGTCAACAATACTAAGTTTCTAGCCTCTGCTTTCATGATTGCAGACATAGATGTGACCTATCAAACCATGAATGGCTATGGATGTATCTAAGAAGCAATCATTTGGCCTGAATCTGTAGTGTAGGTGAGAGTGATAAGGGTGGGTCAGAGAGCAAGACTCCTGGCACGTGTGTCCAGATGAGTTTGTTGAAGGAGACTCACTGAGGGTGTATCAGTGAGCAGGGCTTCAGGTCCAGTTTGATGTCCAAGTGAATTTCCTTGAAGGAGATTTTCTGTGCTTTAGCTTGAGAGAGCAGGACACATCATCTGAGAGTTGCTGATACTAAGACAGCAGATTGATTTTGTTATGGGCAAGCTTCAAGTCAATATCTTCCTGCCTTGTATGTATTTCTACATGATATGATTAGTATTGCTTCTTTGAACAGAACTGCAATAGCCTCCTCCAAGTCCTAAACAAATTGGAATGGGTCCTTTATGGTATTTGTGTGGTTTTTTTTACAAGAATACTTTATTGTGACTTAATGTAAATACAATAAGCCAGTAAACTTAAAACAGAGCAATCTCAAGTAAGTGTGACATGATATCAATCAATATCAGCCTAGTGAGAGATGTGTGGCACTATCAGGACAAATCAAACACGGAACTTAAAGAGAGATTGCTTTTTAATAGGAACGATGATTAGCTCAAATGTTGTTGCTTTTCACCTACAGTATATACTTAATTTTTTGAAGGTAGCAGAAGACACTCTGAAGACTCTAGTGGTCTCCTCACCTGAACGCTCCAACCCCAGAAGGATTTTCTTAGATTCAAACTTACGTGAGGGTTACTGCCCCATGATGCCACACTCCATGTATTGTTTGCCCCTCTGGCCTGGAATCTCCATGGTCCTTCTCACCAAGGTGAGCAGCCTTTCTTGAGAATTACTGGTAAAATATGAAAGTATAATTCCACATTCTTAAAGAAGATTTAGTGAAGTAACTGGGAAATGCCTGCAAAGTTAATAAAAGTCATTGTTATTTTATCATACAATATTCTCTGTAAGATTTTTTGTAGATTGTGATGTCTTTTATGGTACTGACAGAAAAATTATTCAAAGATGATGTTCAGGCCAAAAAAAATGTTTTGATTTGTTTTTGTTTTTTTTTTTCAGTTTTGGAGGTAGTTCGTTTGAACTGAAAGAAAAAAAAATGGGGCCTCCCCTGGACTCTCTAACCTCAACCTGCACCCTCAAAAATAAACCTGTGGGGCCCTGCCCTGTCTGGCTGGGTTAAGCCAAGCCCAGCTAGGGCTTCCTCTGGCCCCTCCAAAGCCAGGGACTTTCCTGGCCTCCACTTACGCCTTCCTAGTGGGTCCAGGCTTCAGAAAAGGATGGACCCAGAAAACGACAAGGAAGACTATCTATCAAAGCTGTGAGGAAAGCAAAAAAAATGGGTCGATCACAAGTCCTTAAGATTCTTTATTATTGTAAAAGCTAGTTGCCCAATGCTTGCCTGACTCTGGCCGAGTTTTGCCACATAAAAGGGGCTGCTTCAGGGGCTGTGTGAGTAATATGTTACCTTCCAGGATCTGGTTATTAACAGTCATCTATTTCAAACCACCGCCGCCACCAATGTGTCTCATGCTGTGAGTCACAAAAGTGAATTCGCGACCGGATCCGGAAACTTACGGTAAATACTAGTCATGGCGCCAAAACCGGTGTCAGTCATTCACTGTCGGGCTGACACAGTAAAATTCGTGGGAGAGCCGGCGCTCCGAGGCGAGCACCTGCTCTCCCAACGCGCGCCCAGGCCACTCTCCTGGGCGCGTGATCCAGTATGCAAATGAGGGCCCGCAGTAAAAGGAGCGGCGGCTGTCAGCGGGTTTGACAGCAGACGCTCAATTTTACCGACATCGGTTCTCAAACCCGCTGAAAGCCACGGGTTCGGAAAACGGATGCCGGCATAATTGAGCGTCCGTCTTCCGACCCGCGGGCCACGGGCACATTTAAAACATTTTTTTTAAAAAAAATTTTAAAATTTTGGGGCCTGCTATGATATTAAGTCAGAGGGTGTACAGAAAAGCAGTTTTTTCTGCTTTTCTGTACACTTTCCCAGTGCCGACAGAAATTAACGCCAGCTTTTGGGCAGGCGTTAATGTCTGAAAGCAAAATGTGCAGCTTGGCTGCACATTTTACTTTCTGTATGGCACGGGAATAACTAATAGGGCCATCAACATGCATTTGCATGTTGCGGGCGCTATTAGTTTCAGGGGGGGTTGACCGAACGTTTTCGACGCACTATTACCCCTTACTGTATAAGGGGTAAAAATAGCACGTCAAAAACGCGTGGCCAAATGCAGGCTAATAGTGCGCTCTGCCGGAGCGCACTGTACTGTATCTGCCTGTGTGTGAGCAATGTTACCTTCTCACAGCATGAGAAAAATTGGCGATTTGAAAGCCACACAGCGATCCTAGATCGACGTTTATGACAAGAGCCTTCTTACAACAGAGATTTGTGACCAATGAGAACGGGAAACCAATAGATGACTGTTAATAACCAGATCCTGGAAGGTAACATATTGCTCACACAGCCCCTGAAGCAGCCCCTTTTACGTGGCGACGTTCGGCCAGAGTCGGGCAAGCATTGGGCAACTAGATTTTACAATAATAAAGAATCTTAAGGACTTGTGATCTACCCATTTTATTGCTTTCCTCAGGCTTCAGAAAGGGGCAGGAGTAATGCCCATTTGCTCCTGCCCCGCCACAATTCTTTTAAAAATGGCAACAGCCGGCACTGAGACTGGTGCTGTGTGACGGCATAATGTAAGGGCCAGCCTGTGCCATGTTTAAAAGGATTTGTGGCAGGGCAGGAGCGAGTGAGCATCGCTTCTGCCTCTTTCTGAAGCCTGGATCTCTGACCCCCTCACCGGGGCATGGAAGGTACCCAGCATATTTCTTTGGCGGGGGGGGAAGGTGTGTGTGAGGAGCCAGGGAAAGCCCTGACTGGGCTCGGCTCAGCCCAGCTGGGTAGGCCTAATGGTTCTAGAGGATTGGGAAGACTCTGGGTAGTGTCTTAAGCCTCTTTATTTTGTAGAGTTTTTATTGCAGACTTTATCATTTTAGTTGCCTCTCTCTAAAAGTTTATTTTGCTTTAAGTTTGAAACTCCTGGATTGTGTGTGTGACTACTAGTCCGGATTGTATAAGTGGCTGGATAGCATGCCTGGAACTGTGCAGGATATTTGCTAAAGAAATGCTTTTATTTGATGTCACATGGTAAAATTCAATAAATGCTCTGATTTTTATAGTGAGCTGGTGAAATAGCTTCCAGGATGGTAAGAGATGGTGGGCCTGCTTTTCAAAGCTGGCCAGATATGTAACTTGGCCGGATATGACTTATCCGGCTAAGTTACAAGGGATATTCGGTGGCACATAGAAACAGCAACTTAGCTGGATAAGTTATATCATTGGCAGATATTACTTACCCGCATAATTTATCCGCATAACTTAAATATTTCTGCTTAGCTGGATAGGTTATTTATTCTGTGTTCTTTTTTGCAATATTAGGTCCCCAGCAGCCATGTTGCACTCTCCCTCTATCAGCTATTGGATGGGTTCTCTTTATTGGAGAAGAAGTTAAAAGAGGGACAGGAAGTCAGCCAGATCCTTCGCTCACACCCCATGATGTCCGAACTCCGCCAAAGAACAGACAAGTTTGTCAAGAGCCTAGGTGGACGAGAAACTCGGGTGAGAGAACTGCTTAGTGTGTACTCCTGGATCTGTATTGTGACCGGCAATCTGTGGTACAGACGCACTGCCCCATCTCAAACACAAAAATGTACCGTGTACTCCAGAAACTGACTAATTCTCCTGCAAATAAACATATATCCAGAGTAAAGGTACATACACACTGGGTTTCATAAGTTATATAAATTATCATAGGATGTTGCAGCTTCGTTCATTGGGGTAGATTTTAAAAAGAGCGCGATCGCTTACTTTTGTTCGCGCAGCAGGCGCAAACAAAAGTGCGCTGGATTTTATAAGATACGCGCATAGCCGCGCGTATCTTATAAAAATCCTGGATCGGCGCGCGCAAAGCTCCGATTTTGGCAGCCTGCGCGCGCCGAGCCGCACAGGCGGCCTCCGTTTCCCTCCGAGGCCGCTCCGAAATCGGAGCGGCCTCGGAGGGAACTTTCTTTCGCCCACACCCCCCCCCCGGCCCTATCTAAACCCACGCCTTGTCCCTCGATTTACGCCTGCTAGAAGCAGATGTAAATCTACGCGCGCCAGCGGACTGCTGGTGCGCCGTCATCCGACCCTGGGGCTGGTCCGGAGGCCTCAACCACGCCCCCGGGCCGGCACCACACATCCGGTCCCGCCCCCGAAACGCTGCTTCATTCGGCCACGCCCCCTTAAAAAAACCCCGGACTTGGGCGCGCCGGCGCCTATGCAAAATGGCGCTCCGGGGCGCGAGGGCCCTGCTCGCGTAAATCTGGGTGGGATTTACGCGAGCAGGGCATTTAAAATCCGCCCGATTATGTTTATTTACTTTATAAAACTGTGTGTCTTGGATTTAACATACAGAAGACAGCAATGGATTTTCATGATCTTTCTTTCTCTGTATCATCACCAAAATGTATCGCTTCCCTTTCTGAAGATACTACCAAACCCTTATCTATTCTCTCATCCTCTCCCACCTATACTATTGCAAACCGGTCCTCACAGATTTCCCACTGAACTTTCTCCATTACAGTCTTCAAAATTTAGCTGCACACCTTCTCTGCCTTCCGTGATTCCTCTTCTGAATTCACTAGTTTGAGTCCCTGCCCAGTTCAGGCGTCTCCTACTCACCTACAAGTGCCTTCATTCTGCAGCTCCTCGTTACCTCTCCTCTCCTCTCCTTCACACTACTCCTTGTGATCTCTGTTCATCGGGTGAGCTGCTCCTGTCTGCGACCTTCATCTCCTGCTCCCAAGACACGTTCCGCTTTGCTGCGCCATTTTGCCTCGAACAGTCTCTCTAAGTTGCTGCATCGGTCCCTCCCCCCCACTGTGGCCATATTCCTGCTGCCTAAAACCCCACCCTTTTAAAGGCTGCTTTTAAATCTTAAACCCTAGCTGTTCCTGATCACAGCCTTGTCGAGTTTAATCCTGTTCACAACCTCTTACTTGTCTGTACATCTTGACTAGATAGTTCCTGCTCCATGGAGCTTACGGTCTCTGACGTGCATCTGTGTGCCGCCGTAGAAATGATAAATAGCAGCAGCAACAGTGCCACATCAGGTCAACGGTATCAACATTCTCTTATGCTAGGTAGCTGTGCTATATATAAAGCATTTTTCAACTGTTTGGTGTGATGTATTCCTCTGATACACCGCTCTTTGGTTTTACTGTTCAACCTGGGCATGATTTTAAACTAAAAGACTAACCCGATAACGCTGTTGCACGACTGAGGGACAGAAGCCACGTGACAGTTCAGCATGGAATTCGCCCGGTCTCTGTTTTCTCCTCCCCCTTTTTTTTCTACATTTTCGAGGGCAAACATCAGAGGGAATTTGGTCTTGATTTGCTTAACTTTTTTTTCCCCAATAGGATTCAGAAAAGGAAAATAGCCCCTGGTAAAATTAAGCTCTCAGTGTGGTATCTACAGGGTTGCCCTGCTAGATTTTCCTGACCGAAAATTGCCCCTCTCCAGAATGGCTTAAGAGTATGTGGAGGCTTTTACTGTGCCTGCACCTTTTAGCTGGATTTAACAGCTGGATGGTGTTTAGGTCAGGGGATTAAACACCGTACACACATACATAGCCCCCATCCGATCCACTCCCCACAGAAATAGCAGGTAAAAAAGTAGAGCGACACTTTGTACCTTCTTATCTTGCTCCCAGGTGGGCTTCTCAAAACTGACCCCACCTTTCCCCCTGCACCCCAGTGCCCAGTTCAGCACCTTTGCCCTAGTGTAATGTCACTTAGGTTGCTTTAGCATTGCGACAGGGTGCATTTTATAGTACTTTGATAGTACTCTACCCTACATTCCTTTAGCCTAAAGGTTAGACCTGATTAATCAGAGAAATTGGGGATCTGTATTGGGCAGCGGCACATGCTCACCAACCGCTGTCAGATATTGACAGTTCCCTTAAATTTTTTCTGGTACCTGTTGAGGTTCAGATTTTGTGTAAAAACCAATAACACTTTTGGGGACTGCAGCTGAGCATGTGGAGGAGTTTTATAACTTTAGTTTGTCGCAAACCCAGATTTTTATGTCTTATCTTCCCGTCTAGTTGCAGAAAGCAGTTTGGCTTGAGTTTAAGACCAAGGCGTTCTCCAGACACGAGGCTGGGATCTCCGAGGAGTAAGATGGCATGGTGAGGGCAAGGAAGTTCAACCAGGCTGAGGGCTAAGAAGGAAACAAAGACAAATAGCAAAGCCTGCGGTGCTAACATGAATAAAGCAGGCCTCCCCTAGCTTTTAAGCAATTAAGAGGTCGATATTCAGCCGCTGTCCAGATGGAACTTACCTGGCTAGCTTGGCTGAGATAGTCAATGGCGTGGCTGTGCCACTGAATACATTCAGGTACGTTTATCCAGCTAACTTTAGACTTATCCGGCTAACTTACCCAGATAAAGCTGAATATCTGCTAAGCAGCTCTGACCTGGAATGCCCTCCCTTATCCAGATAACTTTTTATCTAGCTAGAAAGTTATCCAGATAAGTTATTACTGCTGACTGTGGCCTAAAATTAAAACAGCACCACTTAGCTAGTTAAGTTCAAACTAAGTGGCACTGAATATCGACCTCTATGTTCCCAAATGAATAATTTCACTAAACAAGAATAACTTTAAGATGAAAAATGCGTTCTTAAGTTCATCACTATACTATACGATTGTCTGAAATGGAATGATGATGAGCACTGTTTATAGCTGCATCATTTATAAGGTTGATTTTTCAAGCATACACTGATCAGACTGTGGAGAAATGATGCTCTGCATATTTGCATTATAAGATTTTTAAGCCTAATTTCCTATTCCCCCATCCCTTAAATTTCTGTTTTTTTGGTGATGACCTCCTATGGTTTATTTATTTATTTATTTAACATTTCTTTTATACCGATATCCGTTCGCACATCGTATCAGTTCACAGTGAACAAAAAACCATTGGGCAGTGCCCGTACATATAACATATAACAGATAATATAATATGATGAACTAGGCAACATATAAATAAATTTTTGGGAGGAGCCCTTACATATAACAGGCATCAATGGGTAGATGCTATGGAATATAACTATAACTATATACATGAAAGTGCAAAGTACAAAATCATCAGACATAAAGGCGTTCATACCAAGATATCAGTATAACATTCATAGGGGGTGTGATAAATTTAAACTTAAGCTGCTCTGCGCTCATTTTCTGAGAGCATTCAACCTTGGCATCTGTAATACGACTTAATAAATGTACATACATGTAATGTGGAAGGATTACACAGGTCTAACCACAACTGTTATAAAAGGAGAATGGAGTCTACGTGCGCACTGAATGTCCAGCGTTTCCTGTATAATCCTAATTAATGGATCTGAAGATATTAGTAGCTGAGAGGGTGTGGTCTACCATTTTATGTCTTTGACCTAAAAGATAAAACTTTCATGGCATGCAAAACGCTGGGGAAAACTATAGGCACTGCATTCTCATTGTCCTAATCTGCCCCACCAACTAGGAGCAGAGTCTTTTATTTTAATGACTGAATGTGTTCTGTGTTAGACTTCTTCAGGCTTGTGGTAGCGTGAAACGTCAGCTCTGCTCTATATATAGTCAGTTTTTCTTAGCGACTCCAGTCGGGGGAATGCTGAGTTTGTCCCAGAGCCTACAGGATCGAGCCATGAAACTTGTTCGGTAAGTATTCTATAGAAAAACCAAGATGGAGAAAGCAGATGTAAGATGGCAAATACTTCCTGAGGGAAAGGGGAAGTTATAAAGTAAAAGGATCCCACTAGATGAGTGAATGAAGTATTATAGAGCCATAGTTGATGACATTTCTGTGGTTCTCACACCTTCAGACCAGCTAATAGGCCTTTCCCGATTCAATTATGTCATATGTGACCAGCTTAGGAATCAAACACACCAGCCCTGTAGAAAGGACTATCGGGAAAACAAGAGCCAGAGTCAAACTATTAGGTTCAATATTCTAATCATTGCACCCACAGTCAGCGAGTCTGAGTTGTGAAAAATGTTTTGCGGCACGGGTGATAAAATGGCCTCCACTACTAATTTTGATAACATTGCAAAGGCCCGCTTCCCAGCTTTTATAAACCCTCTCCCATCTGCATAAGGGGCAATAGTTGTATCGGGCAATATCACCCAGTCCAATGTTCGTATACTGACGGCATCCATTCTGCGTCCTGGGCTGCTCAAATCATTACGACTTGTAGCATAGGGGAAACAACTTGAGGAGCCAGAGTGCAGTATGAACCCTAGAAAAGGTACAAAAAAAAAGAGTAAGGTGACCCACTAAAATGTGCACTCTGTATAAACAAATTAAATCCACTATTTAAATTTACTATCATAAAACAAAAGATAACAAACTAAAATGAAAAAATAGTGAGTTCATATGCACGCTACAATCATAGGACTGAAAACAGGATGCATAACACTTATAATCATTACCCACCATAAAAAAAAACCCCAAAAAACCTCTTGAAAAATGTAACGAGTGCTTGTGAAAAAGAGCAAATAGGTAAATTGGTCTTGAATAAACAGCTCAATAAACTTCAATGAAAAAACCTCTTATAATGACACAGCCATCAAATGGAGCAAAAAGAGGCTAGAAACCAGAAAATAAGTCCACAACACAAGCCCACAATAATAAAGAATCCTCTTTAAAAGGAATGAATGATACAAACCGTCCAAGGGGTAATAGCTGTAACAAATATTGCATATTTCCAAAGACTTATCTGATAAGCTGTAGCTCCCTTTAAATGGTGTCCTTTTATGCGTGTAGATGAAAGATTAACGTGGCATAAATTAAAGTGTATTACAAACGTGAAACAACTCCTTGCACAGCTGCCAACGTAAGAGAAAAAAATAATTTTTGTTAGTCTAATCA
The DNA here is from genome assembly GCF_901001135.1 of Rhinatrema bivittatum. NCBI lineage: Eukaryota > Metazoa > Chordata > Amphibia > Gymnophiona > Rhinatrematidae > Rhinatrema > Rhinatrema bivittatum. The sequence continues at coordinate 258,521,298 of NC_042621.1, forward strand.
AAAATGCTTATGTAATCAAATGAGGCCTATAATTAAAAAAAAAAAAAAAAAAAGCTCGGCTCCCAAGTTTGTGTCTAAATTAGGCATCTATTTTCAGCTGAACTAGGGAGGGACCCAAGTTTCCAGCTGAAAATGTACATATGTTTAGAACCGTAAAACTTAGGATCCAAAATTTAGGCCTGCTATAGGTACATAGTTCTGAAAATCAGTGCTAAGCTCCTAACTTTGTTTCCCTAAACCCTCTGAAAATTGACCCCAATATATTTTCTAACCGCCCAAGTGACATGCATAATGCACCTGTCTTGTTCCTTGGAAGCTGGAACCTGCTCAATCGCCTGAACAGCCAGCCAAGAAGAGGCAGGAAAAGGGTCACATGACTCCTCCCACCCAAAGGCGCACACAGTCCTGCAGCTGCTCTGTCCAGTGAAAACCATGGGTGTAAATGCTATCCTCTGGGTGACTCCTTTCCCAGGAAAGGCTCCCTTTTGCATGCATAAAAGTCCATGTTTGCTGGCACCATGTGCCTACTTTTAGGCACAGAGATAGTAGACTGTTTTCAAAGATCTCATTTTCCGTGCATAAACATTGTTTTACCCATGGAAGTGCCTTTGAAAAATTACCCTCCCTATATTTTTGCAATCGTTTGGATTTTTAGTTTGCCTCTAAGTAGATATATATAATATATATTTCTCCAATTTTGCCGGAGTGGATTGTGATTATGTTTGGGTTGTGATGTTTTTGGTTATCTCCAACCTGCTTCCCAAACCTGCCCTGGAGGTCCCCCAGCGATTGTGTCTTATGCATATTCACTGTGGATATCCTGAAAACCTAACTGGAGGAAGTCCAGGACAGATTTGGGAGCCTCTGTTCTAGGTCTTTCTGTCCATTTGCTATGCCTATACCCTTTAGTTAGTTATACTTTCTGGAGTAAGCTGTCCCTTTATTGCGTAGATAAAATGCTGGGTGTTATTGTTTTCTAGTAATTGAAGTGTATGCCTTATTTTCAATGGCAGAGAAAAACTGGTGGATTGGAAGAACTTCTTACTGGTGAAGAGTAAGAGGAATATCACCATGGTTTCATATCCTATGCGGCTGGAAGTGTTCAGAGTGGGTTGCTAAGTCACATGAGTCTTGCATACCAATCTCCATAATCCTTATTAAAAAAAATGCTGGTTATCCCAGTAGAAAACAATCACAGATATACAAATTTGTATCTCTGAGTCTGATGGTATCAGCCCAGAGCTTCTGGGTTTAGTATGAGTAAAGGTAGCGAATGAAAACAATATGTAAGTCCAGATCCAGAGTATCATATTTTGATTGGTAAGAAGGACTAGTTGTTTAGAGGAACTAACTTGAGTCTAGTATAGACTAGTATAGGAGGGGCTAAGATGCTTATTGCTCTAAATGTACAGGAACTTACCCTCTATTGTCATACCTGGGATCTTTTGACTTCCAGTCACCCTGAGATTACCATGGATTAACGGGGGGAGGGCAACTGCACAGTAGGACCGGATGCTCACAAATTTGCTCTCATAAACACTCTTACATGTTCACACTTACGTTCACTGCTCATTCTCTCACATTCTCACATGTCCATTTACACCTTTACTTCTGCCATTCTCCCATCACACACACACACACACACACACACTCACGTCTCTCCCTCTTCCATACACACATGCCCACTCACTTTCACACCCATGCTCACTTGCACTCAGCTTTCTCCTACTCACCTACACACTCTCAGATCTTCTTCCTACACAAATACACACTCACTCGCTCTCACAGACATGCTCATTCATTCTCTCTCCCCCCTTTCAAAACATACTAGCAACAGCAGACTCTAACTTGGGCTCCTGGAGCAGCAGCAGCCTCTTCCTTCTCCTGCGCTGCGGAAGTGGACGCTGCCTGTTTCTTACTCCTCGTTTGATGCACGGGCAGGAAATCGCAATGTCGATTGGCCAAGGCAAACAGGGGGGGGGCAAGTGGCTGGATACAGGAAACAGGCTGTGCAGGAGCAAGTGGTGTCATGAGGAAGCGAAGTTAAGAGTTAAAAAGGTCCAGAGATGGTAGAAATCACTGTCGAGTTCCTCCTGTTTCAGCCGCCAAAGATCAATGACGTTCCTTTCTTTTTTCCAGGTCCAGGCAGATTAGTGTTGTTGCAGCACCCAGAGACCCGGTAATTCTTTTAGAATTCCGGAGTCTCCGGGCCAAATCCGGAGAGTTCCCAGTTCTGTCTATTGTACTCCGGAGTTCCGATAGGACACAATTGATGCAGTCATCCTACTGAAAGCTGAACTTCTTACTTTTATTATTTCTTAAATTCCTTAATCAGCCTGTTTAATTCCCTACTTGTCAAAAAATGTGTTAAATGGAGTCAGTCAGGTCACAATGGTTATGTGAACTCATCTTTAAAACCATTGCCAAGAGGAGAACAGGGAGCCCTCTGACAGAATTTAAAATGGAGCATTAAAATATAGTTAATTTATAAAAGCAGATTTATCAGTCTTTTCCTTGAACTGGCTGCTAGCCAATTCATGAAGAACTCTTGCAAATAACCTTGAAAGCCTTTAAAGCTGTTCAGTCTGTTAGCTTGTCTTATGCCATTGGCTAGAATAAAATACATATATTACTGCACTTTGGTTCTTTTCCTTGACCTCTACTCTTACATACCTGAAGGATTTTCCAGGCCTGGTACATTTTATTTATGTGGATCGCACTGCAGGACAGATGATCTCTCCATCCCTCAACGTCAATGAGAATTCAGCCTCAGAGCTAGGAAACGGCCCTTTGGCAGACTTTATAAAAATGAAGGTAATTACTGTGTCATCGCCTGGTTCTCGTTAGACAAAATCCTATGTCATGTGATTATTGCTTAGCCTGCAGGAACTGAGATTATTACATAGTGCTCATCTAAATCTCATCTTACCCCCTAAGAAAAGTTAAAATGTTCTCTAATAGAAATGAGAGAATCTGATTAAAAATGTGTGGGCAAAAAAAAAAAAACAGAAATGTGAGGGACCGAAGGGACAGGGAGACTTTATTTATAATCGGCTGTGAACTGCAGAGAGGAGTTAGGGGCTCAGTTCTTCCAACTCCTCATTCAAACTGGAATTTGGAACGGTGGGGGAAGAAAAAGTTTGCGGATATGTATTACATGTACAATAAACACCAAAAAAAAAAAAAATTGTTGAATTTAGTGCAGGTTTTAAACTTTTGAATAGTGACGCCGGTCATCAAAGCTTCAACCTTCTTCCATAAACACTGAAATGCAGGAGCTTTTGAACAAAGTGACTGAACTATGAGTTTTCAAAGAGTTTAGGATCCTAACGTTTGGAGCCTGGCTTCTAAATTGACCCTTTTGAAAATGTTCTAGGGCTGAGTGACTGGATTTAGGCTTCTTTAGGGTCCTAGTTTCTTTAGGACCCTAAAAAGTGGGAGGCTATAGGGCGAAGCTAGGGTGGGGAAACAAAGTCAGAAGCTTACAGGTCGATTTTTTAAAAGCATTGCTCGCTCAAAAATGCCCACGTACGCGCCTATGGGCCGTGCATGACCAACATGGATTTTAAAAAGCCGCAAAACACGCATGTATGTACCCGCGCACACGGAGGAATAAGGGAGTGGGAAAGGGGCAGGGCCAAAGCTTAGCGCGTAACTCCGAATTTTAAAACCGAAAACCGCAGCGCGCATACGCTAGATATCCGCGTAACTTTACTGCTGCTCCTGATGAGGAGGAAATCTGTAGATCTCGAGTTTTAGGGCTTATAGGACAGGGTGAGGGGTCCAGGTCAACTGGGCGGCATGCAGGATGGAGAACCAGAGGGGTCTGAAAGACCACAATATTAACTGGACAAACTGGTGGACTAATTGGGGAAAACTGGGAATGTGCCTCGCATGAGCGTGTGCTAAAATGCGCAGACACACGCGTAGAGTCCTGTGGAAGACACACATGCACTAGCTGTGCACGAATAACTTACACACGGTTGGTGTATTTTAAAGCATGCGCGAAGTGCATGCATGATTACAAATTCCAGCGTATCCTTGCGTATCAATGTGTATGGGCGTACACGCACTCATTTTAAATTACCATCTTAGCACTGATTTTCAGAACTAGGAACCTAGCTTACAATCCCAGATCTAGGCAGATGACTAGCAAGCCAACATTTAGAAGCCTAACTTTTTAGGATACTGTGTTTATGTGAATTTTCAGCTGAAAATAGGTGCCTAACTTAGGGACCTAATTAAAGTGCCTAAACGTAGGGGGCTCAATGTTTTGTTTTGTTTTTTATATCGACCCCTGAATGTTTATGAAAGATGTGTTAACAACCCAAACCCGCTGACAGCCGCCACTCCTGTCAAAAAGGAGACGCTAGGGACGTGCTAGTATCCCTAGCGCCTCCTTTTACCACGGGCCCTAATTTGCATATTTTTATTTACTGGATCGCGCGCACGGGACACTGGCCTGTGCGCACGCCGGGAGAGCGGGCGGGCTCTCCCTCGTTTCTTTCTGTATCGGCCTGTATGATAGCAGCTTGCCTCCATGTTTCAGGGCCCCACCCCAGCACATTCTTAGACTCTGTGCCACACAGAATGCTGCTTTTATTTTTCCATAGGCTCTGCTCTGCCAACCTGTTCCAAGGAAGGGGTGGGGGGGGGGGGGGGACCAGAAGTGATCCATGCTGCCAGCTCCCTCCAGGGCTTAAGAAAAGAAAATTAAATCCTGGCCTAGAGTGAGACTGGGAAGGGAAGAGCACAGCTCCAGCTGGAATCCTGCTTTCCCACATGGAGCCAGTGCAGCCAGAGCTAGACTAGTGCAAGGGTATTGGGCATCCTAGCAAACCTTACAGTCTTGCACACACATCCCCCCAGACCCAACCTCTCCACACACAGTTATTCTTTTATATTAGCGTTTTACATGAAAATGGACAAAACTATCACAACATGTATATTATATTTACATGCACTGCTGTGGTAACAACGAGAAAACCCTGCAAAAAAGTAAACAAGACAATTGGAACTCATGTGATATTAGGCCTGTTGTAATACGTGTTGGGTGTAGGTTTGGCCCTCAGAAAGCTATGAGTTAACTACATCACAAAATAGTAAAACTCCCATACCAAAACATCACTAACTGACAGTAACAACCCTACCTATAAAAGCAACACTGCAAAACCCCAAACCTCAATACACCTCCTGTTAGGAAAACAGAACTAGAAACATAGAAATGATGGCAGAAGAAGACCAAACAGCCCATCCAGTCTGCCCAGCAAGCTATGCACTTTTTTTTTTTCCCTCTTACTTGTTACGCTTGGCTCTTAGTACCTTTTAGTTTTATTTCCCTTCCATCCCACCATTAATGTAGAGAGCAGTGTTGGAACTGCATCGAATTGAATACGTAGCTTAGTTGGGGGTAGTAACCACCTCAATAAGCAAGCTACACCCATGCTTTTGTTTACTCGACTATGTAATTTAGTCCTTGTTGGTTGTTGTCTATATTATAGATACTCTTTTCTACATTGCCCCTGCCGTTGAAGCAGAGAGCTGTGCATTGAAAGTGAAGTAACAGACTTTCTCCCCTGCCGTTGAAGCAGAGAGCTATGCTGGCTGCTTCAACGGCAGGGGAGAACAAGCCAGGCTTCTAAAGATCCCTACAAAGAAACTACATGCTAACAAAATACCTCACTTCAATCACACATGCAGACTCATCACATGCAAAATAAAGAGACCATAAGGAATAAAAAGAAATGTGCAGACAAAAACTAAACTTGAAAATGCAACAAGCCGGATTCTGTATGCAGTGTAACAATAGAAAAACAAACATTACTATTGCACATAAAATATTGAACAATAAAACTAAGATATATAAAACATAATAGTAAAACCAAATCAATAAATACTATTATAAAGAACAAATTTAACAAAATTTTTAAAAAATTTCCCAAACACCAATAAAATATTTCAAAAGAGAAGATACATCAAATAACAGGCAATATATATTTTTTTTATCAGAAAAAAATCTTGCTTTCCATACCTGGGAACTTATTATTTCCAGTCATCTTGAGATTGTCATGGATTAGCAAGGGAAGAATGGTGCAAATACACACACAAGCTGCTTTCCTACACACACTGCAGTGTCTCTGCATTCTTCAGCCGATGGCGGCCCGCTGTCACTCCACTCCGGCTGCCGCTGGCCCATAGCATCACTCCATTCTTTGGCTGCCACTGGTCTGGTCTCCTATCAGCGGTCCGCAGCATCACTCCACTCTTCAGCCACCACTGGCCTGGTTTCTGGCGGCAGCCCACAGCATCACTCCATTCTTTGGCCACCGCCAGTCAGGCCTCCAGCGGTGGCCCGCAAAATCTTTCCACTCTTCGGTTGGTATCCTGCAGCATCACTCCACACTTAGGCCGGTGGCCCACAACATCTCTCCAGCTGCCGCCAGCCTGGCCTCCAGTGGCAGCTCACAGCCTCTCTCCAGCCACCAACGACCAGGTCTCTGGTGGTGGTGGCTCGCAGAATCTCTCCACTCTTCAGATGCCGCCGGCCTGGGCTCCAGCAGTGGCCCGCAGTACCTTTTCCTTCTGCTCCTTTCTTTTTTGGGCCCTTCTCTCTGCACACCAGAGTGCGGGGAAATTATATACCAGGGGACATGCTGGCGCCAAATATCACTTAACCAATTGCATCGGCCCACTGTGGGATGCCAATTCCCCGATAGGCCAATCCGCCCCTGTTCACAATGGATCTGCCATTGAGCGCTCTTTTGATAAGATAAATGGGAATTAAATATAATTGCAAATATAAAAAATTGATAAAAAATGAGGACACTTTGGGGTAAATGATTAAGTTTTGCAATCTTTCTAGTCTGTATGGTAGTTTCCACAGCAGTAGTGGTATAGCTGTGTTTTGACTGCATATGCATGGCATAATATCTGAAACCCATTGAAATATGAATACATAGCAGACATTTTTTGATCCACTGTCTCTATTTTTTTTTGCCTCCATTTGTATTCATATAGAGGATGTCCGACTGGTTGGTAGCTAAGGCTCACTGGTGTCACTGCTCAAAAATTTAAAACCTGTGCTAATCCAGCTAGTTTTCCGAGCTGCATAAAGCAACCATAGCAAAAATAAGCCTTGAAAGTATACACATGACAGCAGCAGCCAGAGCACAACCCAATGCCCTTTTGATTGGAGTTTCTTCCTATTCAGATCTGGTCACTGATCGGGCTGGCACGACGGTACCTCCAGAAGGGTTACACAACATTGACACTCCGGGATGGGGACTATTACTGCTGCTACTTCCTCTGGTTTGAGAATGAAATGGTAACTCTGGCAGTCTATGACATGCAACTGTTGTTGTTGGTCTTTTTTTGTTAATAGTAAACTGCAGGATAATCCTGTCTTCTGAGAATTCTTTAGTTTGGGCATTGTAAACGTAAAAGGGCAAAAAAAAAAAAAAATGTCCTAAGAACTTTTTGGAGAGAATGCAATACTGTACTGTGTACTATGATAGTGTCTCCTCTGAAGACACCAGAAACTCCCCACTTTATGCTTCTTGTAGTGCCCTTCCAAGCTAAAAGGCAGTGGAGTGGACTACAAATGTGGGAAGATTTTCTGTCTGCTTGAGATTATTACATCAGTCTATATAGCAGGGGTGGCCAATTCTGGTCCCTGGGAGTCGCAGACCAGTCTGGTTTTCCGGATGTCCTATCTCATGCATGTGTATTAGAATTTGTATACAGCTTGTGCCTGCAAATTTATCTCATGTATCTTCATTTGAGTTATCCTGGAAAGCTGACTGGTAGCACCCTAAAGAGAGGCTGACTGTACGCCAAGATAAAGTAAACTGACAGCTGGTAGTGTTCTTCTTTCTAACTCCCTACCCATGGCAGTGCGATCTGCTGCTGTGTTTGACAGAAGCACTGGTAGTTCACCATGATATGACATTACAGAACACGTGTGTCATAGTGATGCTAGCCCTCAGTGTATTTGTTGGTTTTAGTGCTATGTGTAATAACATGCTCTATTTGACCATATGGCACATCTTTTCATACTTGGGAAGTGCCTTCTTTCAGGCACTGTTTTATCCAGCTGGTTCCTCTATCACCTCAATAGCACATGAGCTGACTCGCAGTTGACCTTGGATGTTGCAGAGTTTACAATTCTGAGGAGAAACCTTCAGTTGCAGGACATTTTCCTCTAAAACCACAATTTTTTAATCTAAAATTCAAGATATTATTTTTAACTTCTGAAAATGTGAGAATATGTTCAGAATTTATTTGACCTCCAAAGATGAAATGCAAATGAGTGCCTTGCTGTTGAACATCTGTTTCAGCCTCACCGTATCCCACCGGATGATTGACGTTTTTTGCCGAAAATGTTCTGTCTCTGTTTTCTCTTTTCTCCCCTCCAGGGTTATAAACTAGAGGTGATTGAAGTACCAGTCTTGTCAGATGATTCTGCTCCCATTGGCATGCTGGCAGGGGATTATTACAGGTAATTAGCATTATCAGCACCATTTATTTATGACACACTTTTCCAACAAATAGTTCAAAGCGAACTATATCAAATTATCAATAATAGGTCATTAAATCAATAATCAAGATCAATTACAGTGATAGTGCATGAGATGTCAAGAAGCTTTGTACAGGCACAGATTTGTGTTTCAGCTTCTCAGGGCTGATAGGAATGGGGCGGGGGGAAGAGTTGAAGTAGGGTTGTTTCAAGGGGTTGGCTTGTGGAGGTGGATGTAGTATCCTTGGGGGGGGAGATTTCCAGAGGGTGCAGTCTGGTGTGACTTGACGGAGGACTCTGAGAGGGCGCAATGGTCAGTTAAGGATACCAGTCAGGAAACAGATACCTTGATTACTGTTGGCTGGTAATAATTGACTAAAATAATCTGAAATCATCCATGGACTGACAAAGGGCATTTTACATGTTTTTTCCCTTCTTATCTTCAGGAAACTGCTGCGCTATTACAGTAAGAATCACCCATCAGAGACGGTGAAGTGCTATGAACTGCTGACAATTCACCTGGGAATCATTCCTACAGAGTTTGTGATCCAACAGTGCTGTGATCTTGCACGGAGACTCTGGGAGCCATCTCGAATCCCACTGTTGTGAAAATTCATCAGGAGAGACCAGAAATGACCTCGTGTTCTCTGAGCTGGACATTGCTCTGACAGCTGTTTTCTCACTTTGAGACGAATCCCAGCTGTTTCAAAAAGGACTAACAGTACTGATTTTTTTTTTTGCCCTGCGTACATGCACGAAGGTTACTCAGTCCTCCATTCACCCCACTGGAGGGGAGCAGGCTGGATATACCAGCTAAACTGATTTGTCAGTTTTAGAATGTTGTTATTAAGAATGTAAAGTAACATTTTTTTAAATCCAGACATTGTCAGTAATTGAAATATGAAAAATAAAATTTACAGCCACTGCATTAACTTTTTTTATTTTCTCAGTGCACTGAAGATCTACCTCTCCGGTAACCAGAGGCAAGGAGCTTTACTTTTCCTGTTCCCGTAGGTCATGAAGAGCTATAGCAGTAGTGATCTAGTGATGGTGAAGCTGGTGGCATAGGAGGAGGGATGAATTAGCGCAAGAGTGGAAGCGGTGTGCGCACTTATTCCTACCGGGTGGCACAGGGAAATTAGCAGCTGCAACTTGCGGTGTCTGAAAATTGTGCTGTCCTCTTTCCAATCCACAGTCCAATGTCCTCCTCCTGTGTGCTTTCAAGAACTAGTAGGGCCCTGTGTTGGGGCAGGCAGGCGAAACCAACATTTAAAACCTGCCTAACTCCTCGTCACATGTTTTTGCCTGGCATGAATGTACATTATCAGATCCATGATCAAGATCCCTCTTCTGCAAAGAACACAAATCTCAGTCATACTAGGGGCAGTCACTTACCTGTGATGCTGTAGATCCATCAGCTTAATTGGTGTTTCGTTAGAAAGGAATTTTGCACACTGGTACACTTTTGAAATAATTATTGTTTCCCCTTCAAAAAAATCTCTTTTGCTGTCAGAATGTGCAACTATTCATCGGGCCAGTGGAACTACTAGGGTGGCGGCAGCAGGCCTGGGCTGGTCTTGCTCACTCCTGCGGCCCAAGCAGTTATGGATAGATGGATGCCTGCAATCTGAGGAGGCTGGCCACCTGTCCCCTCTCCCTTCCCCTCACTGCCCCAATGTCATACTTGTGCCTTGTGTTCATCTTTGAATGTGCAAATGCAGCAGAGAACCACCTGTCACATATGCGCTCAGCAGGACAGGAGATTAGGGCAGCGCGGGGACGAGGGCCAGACTGGAGGACGTTTTACACTGCAGCTTGCTTCTTCATTGTCCGACCCCCCCCCCCCCCCCCCCATCCTGGGCCATCCGTTGGAGGCTTGAGCACTACAGTGTGGAGCGCAGCCTCCTCTCGCCAGCCTCCACCTTCCTTGCTTGCCTTTTCACTTTGTGCCTGGGGCTGTTGGGGAGGAAGAGAGGGGGGGCTGGGAAAGGCAGGCTGCTGGGTAGTTGGGAAAGAAGGGTGGGCTTAGGGTGGGAAGAGGATTTCCTGGAGAGGAGAGAGAAAGGGGCTGCTGGGGTTGGGAGACTGCAAAAGATGGGGTTTGCTAGGGATAGGGTGGGGGGAGAGAGAGAGAGAAAGAGTCTCTGGGTTTCAGGGTTGGAGAGGGAGCTCCTGTGTCGGAGCTGCTCCTGGTATGTAGATGCGTAAGTGGGTGTGGGGGGGGTTGCTGAGCAAGAATGAAGGTTCACCTAGGCTGCCTAATACCCTAGGCCAAGCCTTTACGAGAATGTTTGGTCAGCTGAGCAAGCATTTCCTCCACTGTAGTGGTTTTTGTGCGGTTTTGCCTCTTGTGTGCACCACAGCACCTTAAATTGTTGCTTCTTTCTCTAGTTAACAGATGAACTTTATGAGCAGGGGATTACTGCTCACCCTCCATTGTGATAATCTCATTATTTTGAGCCTCAGCGCAAATGTATTCGATTCCAGTGACGCATTTGTGGCTTGAAAATTAATAGCCTGCTTTTTAGAATATGTCTGGGCAGTATGTATGTACAAGAGTACTGGACCATTATGGATACATTTGTTTCATGAGGACCAGTGTGAATTTTTGGGGCCAGCAGTGAACTTCTATTTCTCAGTCAACAGTTGGAGGGTATTCATTCATCCAATCCTTCAGTGGCACACAAGAAGATCTCACTGCTACCATCCTGTGGCTTGTGTCGGGCACAAGCTTTCATCTCTTCCTCTACTGTTCTTTGCCGTTTCTTCTGGGCAAGGCCCCTTTTTAATGCTTCCCATCTGGTGTCCAGCATATAAGAACAATCCTGGGCAGTGCTTCAGGTGATATTTGGCACACGTGTCCAAGCCATCTCCATTGTTTCCTTTTCACTCTTTCCTCCACCACTCAATCAGCTGATCTGATTGGCAGGGGAGGGAGAGTTGGTGGTGGCAGCACGAGGATAATAGATTTTGCATTTTTCCTCTGATGCAGCTCTTGGTTGAGATTCCACGTGTCACCTGGCATATGGAGCCGAATGTTGTGACAGATTGCATAGCAGTTCCTGGAAGGATCTTGATTGGCGTCTCAGAAGATTTTGACGCTCCTGAGTGCAGGTTTTATTGGCATTTCATGGACGGAAGAAAAAGTGTGTTTGCACTCAAGCAAATGCCTATTTTTGTCTAAGTAGTGAATAAAATATTTCAGTTGTCATAAATATATCCACTACTAAAGAGCCCTGGTATGCAATAACATTCAGTTGTATGTTATGGATAACATAATCAGTTTTGTCATAATCAGATTGTACGTGGGATATTATGGTGGATTCGGTTTCCTCTGATATCATGTTGACAGTTTCTAGAGGTATAATTTAAGTATGAATTAACCACAGAATAACTGAGTTACATCTGTCTTCTAGGAAGTCAGTAGGGGCAGATTTATTCCAGCTGCATTAGAATTGGGCTGGGGCTGGAGAGACTGCCTCGTGCAGCTTGGTTTATCCAAGCCACTAATGTGTCTGTCCTGGATGGAACTGAACTGGCTTTCCAAACTCTTGAGTAAACTGGGCCTCTTTTCTGACGCACATGTTTGATCCTGGACAAGGGTGATATGGGAGCTATATTCTCACACTACATCTGGTGGTAGAGCTGCAACGATCAGAAAGGCAAATCTTAGCAAACCTGCATCAGAATTCAGGTGGGCGAATGCAAGCCCATGAATAACTCAGTGGCAATGCTACTTGCTGTTGTCGAGAAGGCCTGTTTCTTTCCCGCGCCTGGCTTCTGCACCTAAGGCTAACCAGGGTTGGGGCGACTGAAGACGCAGCATTCGTATACTAGCCGTGTTAGTCTGCTGTAGCAAAAATGAGGAGATGGGAATGGCACCTTATAGACTAACCAAATTATTGAGGCATGATTTTTCGAGGACAGTCCCATTTGTCAGGTGCAGATAGTAGATGACAGCAAAAAAAGACCAAGCTGGTTGAGGCAGTCTGCCCAGTTATTCCTGTCCACCCTGCAAAGATACGCCCCAGCTGTCAGCCATAGAGTGTGACTGCTTATAAGATACCTCCTTAGCCAGGACAGTTTTTCTCGCCTTCCTCATTTGCACTCCACCATCTTAGGCAGATGAGTATATAAGATGTGCTGTCCTTCCTAGAGCTATCCACAAAGCTTCATAATAACTTAAATAGCTTCTCCTACTAGCATGGCTGTTGTTTTGAACGTCCTAAATCCCTTTGTAGCCCTCAAGACAGACCAGGCTCGATAAGTGCTTGCATTTCCACTGACTTCAAGTTGTTATTGAACTTGCAGCCTGCCAGATTGACCTAGCTGCTAGTTTAACTCTTATCATTGCAGCTCAACCTAAATTGCTATGAATACTATCAGGGGCCTTTGTGAGAATATCTGGCCACTTAGGTTCCCTGCATAACCTTGGCTACTTAAGTGCCTGCATTTTCTTTAGGAATTCTAGTTAAGTCAGATTGCTAGCCAAAGGATACTTGAATGCAGCTGCTCGTAAGTTCAATGCAGAGTTCATTCAAATATAGCAGGGTTAACATAAAGGGTTCTCTTCAGCTTGCTAACTAAACATAACCCAAAGGCTGTCTTAAGGGATGGAGCACTGATACTTCTTGGCAAGCAAATCCAATAACGACAAAACAGGTCAGATAAATCACAGTCCTGGTAAGCTGTACAGTCCAGGTCAGAGACATCCAAGGGTCAGAATGCACGGGTTTGGTAGGGCTGTGAGGTTCACACTAGGCAGGGCAAATTTCTGGGTTGACATTTTGTAAGTCTCTGGGTTCTCGTGGTACAGCCCACAGCCCACAAATTGCTGAGAGCAAACTGTTATTCCCAGCAATCCCCTTTCCCTGAGGACCAATCCAGGTCTGATTTTCAGGCAGTGTGCAAACCACTTTTGGTTGCTCTGCTTCCATTATCTCTACGCTACTCGGTGACTCCAGATTCCTTCCCCTGCACTCTGCAGGTTCAAGGTCAACTTAAATACTTTTGCCCTAACAAATTATGACTGTATCTGCAGCCTGCCAAACCGGCCTGCTCATGTGGTTGCTTGCATTTCCAACAGAATGGCTAAGGTTTCATATCTCCCAGTTGACATTCATTTTAACACAGCTCTAGGGCGAGGGAAGACACAATCAATCACTGCACAATGATGCTACCTAACCATTAAAGTAGAGGTGCATATGCACTGACTTCCGCATGCAGTTGTGGTCTGTGACCCTTGGCAGAAAGGGTGTTAATTCACTAGCTGCTAGAAACCCTGCTAGAACCCTTTATGTTAACCCTGCTATATTAGTAAAAATTTGTAACTTATCATTAAAATCATCCATTGTACCTGAAGACTGGAGGATAGCAAATGTAACCCCAATATTTAAAAAGGGCTCCAGGGGCAATCCGGGAAACTACAGACCGGTTAGCCTGACTTCAGTGCCAGGAAAAATAGTGGAAAGTGTTCTAAACATCAAAATCACAGAACATATAGAAAGACATGGTTTAATGGAACAAAGTCAGCATGGCTTTACCCAGGGCAAGTCTTGCCTCACAAATCTGCTTCACTTTTTTGAAGGAGTTAATAAACATGTGGATAAAGGTGAACCAGTAGATATAGTGTACTTGGATTTTCAGGAGGTGTTTGACAAAATTCCTCATGAGAGGCTTCTAGGAAAAGTAAAAAGTCATGGGATAGGTGGCGATGTCCTTTCGTGGATTGCAAACTGGCTAAAAGACAGGAAACAGAGAGTAGGATTAAATGGGCAATTTTCTCAGTGGAAGGGAGTGGACAGTGGAGTGCCTCAGGGATCTGTATTGGGACCCTTACTGTTCAATATATTTATAAATGATCTGGAAAGAAATACGACGAGTGAGATAATCAAATTTGCAGATGACACAAAATTGTTCAGAGTAGTTAAATCACAAGCAGATTGTGATAAATTGCAGGAAGACCTTGTGAGACTGGAAAATTGGGCATCCAAATGGCAGATGAAATTTAATGTGGATAAGTGCAAGGTGATGCATATAGGGAAAAATAACCCATGCTATAATTACCCAATGTTGGGTTCCATATTAGGTGCTACAACCCAAGAAAGAGATCTAGGTGTCATAGTGGATAACACATTGAAATCGTCGGTGCAGTGTGCTGCGGCAGTCAAAAAAGCAAACAGAATGTTGGGAATTATTAGAAAAGGAATGATGAATAAAACGGAAAATGTCATAATGCCTCTGTATCGCTCCATGGTGAGACCGCACCTTGAATACTGTGTACAATTCTGGTCGCCGCATCTCAAAAAAGATATAATTGCGATGCAGAAGGTACAGAGAAGGGCTACCAAAATGATAAAGGGAATGGAACAACTCCCCTATGAGGAAAGACTAAAGAGGTTAGGACTTTTCAGCTTGGAGAAGAGACGACTGAGGGGGGATATGATAGAGGTGTTTAAAATCATGAGAGGTCTAGAACGGGTAGATGTGAATCGGTTATTTACTCTTTCGGATAGTAGAAAGACTAGGGGGCACTCCATGAAGTTAGCATGGGGCACATTTAAAACTAATCTGAGAAAGTTCTTTATTACTCAACGCACAATTAAACCCTGGAATTTGTTGCCAGAGAATGTGGTTCGTGCAGTTAGTATAGCTGTGTTTAAAAAAGGATTGGATAAGTTCTTGGAGGAGAAGTCCATTACCTGCTATTAAGTTCACTTAGAGAATAGCCACTGCCATTAGCAATGGTTACATGGAATAGACTTAGGTTTTGGGTACTTGCCAGGTTCTTATGGCCTGGATTGGCCACTGTTGGAAACAAGATGCTGGGCTTGATGGACCCTTGGTCTGACCCAGTATGGCATTTTCTTATGTTCTTATGTTCTTAAATAGAGGGTCCAAAACCTTGGGTAGTTCTGAATGAAGGCTAATGGCAGGGACAGTGCAAGAGAACATGGCGCCCTAGGTGAACCTTCTCTTCGGCCATGCACCCCTGCCCCCCTCCAACTTATCTCTTTTGGCAGCAGCTCCAGCAAAGCACTCCCTTCTTTTGCAGTATTGGCTCTCCCCCTCTGGGCCTCTTGCTGGTAGAATTTTGTCATTTCCAAAATGTTGGCGCTCTAGGCAACCACCTAGTTTGCCTGATGGAAGAACCTGCCCTGCCCTATCGGGCCAATTCTGATTAAGCTGGAAGCCCAGAGAAGAGAGAAATTGCAGAACCAAAAACTTTTTTTTAAAAGTTACAAGCCGGCTTAGTTACTGTAGGAAACTAGATAAAATCTGAGTCAAGTGCCACCAGTTCGTCCATCCCTAAAAGATTCATTCCTTAATTGTATCATTTACCTTCATAGACTTCGATATCGCCCTTGTAAATATCAAAACTGCCGCATAATTAGTGAAAGTCTCAGCATTTCATTGATGACTCAGCAAGCAGGGAGCAATATAAACATGATGATACCTGAACTAAGCTGTAAAAATACAAAAGGTAAGTGATTTAATTTTTATAAAATAAGTGTTGTACGATAGTCTCGTAAGACCACGCAGTGCCGTCCCTGGGGGCACGCCTGGGCGACTGTCCCAGGCATCACGCTTTCGGAAAACCCTTGTTACTGTATTAGCCCTGCCCTCCAGGGTCACCCCCCTGTCCACACGGCCCGAGGTGGCGGCGGCTGCCGCTCGTGAATCCCATGCACATCTTGCTGGGGCCCAGGAGGTAAGAGACATGGGGCTGGTCAGTCTAGCACTTTGAAACCGCTCTTGCTGCCTCTACTTCCTCTAGTCAGCTAATCTGATTGGCAGGGGAGGGAGAGGTGCCAGTGGCAGCAGAAGTGGATCAGAAGCATTGGACCCTCAGCTTTGTTTTCCTGCAGCCTATGCTATGGGGGGGGGGGGGGGCACTGGGAA